>NC_135787.1:4672500-4912500 GCF_051106095.1 Pogona vitticeps
TAATAGCCTTGCTCAGATCTTACAAAGACCACCGCTTTCTTTATTGAGTCAATTCATCTCATGCTAGGCCTTCCTCTTTTTCTACTTTTCCTGACGTTATTGTCTTCTCTAGCAAGTCTCATCTTCTCATAGTCTCCAGTTGCTGTAGCTTTTTGTATGGAGTTCAGGCTTATTTTGGCCTAAATAATAACAAGTCATGCGCCCTCACGTCAATTCTGACCTATGGCGACCCTTTCCAGGGTTTCCTCGATGGGCAATATTCAGAAATGGTTTCCCCTTCCCTCCTTCTGGGGGAGAAATCTTGGGATGATGCAGCTGGCCCAAGGTCACCCGGGCTGGCTCTACTCACAGGGAGGCCCAGTGGGGAATCGAAACCACTGAGCTAGCCAGCCAGTTTAGGACCTATTTAATTTGTTTCTTGGGCAGCCCTTGGTAACTGAAAAGCTCTCCTTTCAGCACCAGTTTCACTGAAGTTACTTTTTCCCCCATCAGGTTTTTATTTTTTATTTTTATTTTATTTTATTTTTACTGTCCAGCTTTCACATCCATACATCAGAAGTGAGAACACCACAGAATAGATTACTTTGGTCCTCATCTCCAGCAACCCATCCTTAAACTCTGAGTTATCTTTGTCTCTACTGAAAGGTTGCATGCGGGATCCTGACCCCATTTTCTCTCACCTTTTCCTTTTGATTCTCATTTATTGTTAACAATGGCAAGAGTTTCCTCAGTCATTCAATAAGACTTTTTGGGTTCTTTTTGACTACATGACCGGTGACTTTTCGTTCTTCTTTGACAAGGTGTCTGGTTTCATTCCACAGTTCTTCTAGTTCACAGTCAAAGGAGCAGAGCAATGCAAATCTGTTCTTTGTATAAGTCTTTAAATTCTTCTAGATAATTTACTGTGCCTCTGGTATCCACAGAATATATTTCATACTGGATTAAACAAATAGTAAAAATGCTCCTTTCATGCTACGAAGGATAATTTTAGCTAATGCAACATTCTAATCCTCTAATGGCCCTTCCAATATAGCTGAGCAATGATTTATATTTTCCAATGCCAAGCCTCACCAAAGACTTTCCAGCTTCCTTCCAGAAAATGAAGCATGCAGCCTAGAGAGGGGCACAACCTGGTTCGTCCCAGTTCTTCCTTTCCCCTCCCTCCCCAGGCTCAATCAGTCCCTCTCCAGGCTCGGCGTGCTTGCTTCCTGCCCCTCCTCAACTGATCTGCTGGTCCCGGCAAGAGCTCAGGCTTCTCTGGCCCCACCCTCTTGGCTGATCTGCCACTCAGACAAAAAAGGCGGGGCAGAGAAGGCTGTGCTCTTGCTCCTGACCGGGAGATTAGCCGAGGAGGTGGGAAAAGCAAGGGAGCCGGTCCTGGGGAGTGGCTGATTGGCTGAGGAGGCAAGGGAGGGGAGGAGCAGCAGCTGTGCTGCTTTCTTTACAAGCTAGCACGAACTGGGACGTGCCCATCTCTACCGCAATCAGCAAACTGAAGTATAATTAAGAATATTATCACCATGTACAATGTTCTCTTGAATGTTCCTGATGGCAGAGATGCATCAAACTAAACTACATCACAGCAGGGATGTGGTGGCGCTGGGGGTTAAACTGCAGAAGCCTCTATGCTGCAAGGTCAGAAGACCAGCCATCGTAAGATCGAATCCCCACGACGGAGGGAGCTCCCGTCGCTTGTCCCAGCTCCTGCCAACCTAGCAGTTCAAAAGCATGTAGAAATGGCAGTAGATAAATAGGTACCACCATGGTGGGAAGGTCACGGTGTTCTGTGTCTAGTCACGCTGTCACGTGACCACGGAAACTGTCTACAGACAAACGCTGGCTCTACGGCTTGGAGACGGGATGAGCACCGCACCCTAGAGTCAGACACAACTGGACAAATTGTCAAGGGGAACCTTTACCTTTAAACTACATCGCTAGGCCGTTGTGAGGATAACCTAGAAAAAACTCTTAGCAAAGCATTCCTGAGCTCATTGGGAGTTGGCTGGTATGTAAATGTGAATGAATTCAAACACTCAGAGTGAAGCTAAACAGGGAGGTCAGTCGGAGATGCTCATACCATGCGGCAAATGCCAACAGAAAGGTCTTAAGAAATGGGCTGTGTTGTACCATGTGAGCTGGTAGGACGTCCCAGAGGTGACTCCAATATAGGGTCTATAACGTTGTGGTGAGAAAAACCACTAGAAACCTGGGGTGTGTTTCTAACACCTGCTTAGAAGCCTTGCAGTGCAGAGGCTAAACTGCAGTACTGCAGTGAAGACTCTGCCCATAACCTCAGTTCGGTCCCACCAGGTTCAGGTAGCGGACTCCAGGCTGAATCCATCCTTTCGAGGTTGAGAAACTGAGTATTCAGCTCCTGGGGGGGGGCAGTGTGTAGCCTGCATAATTAAATTATATACTGTTCGGAGAGAGACGAGCAGCACATTTTGCTTTTTATTCATAAGCAACAAGCAGAACATTATGAAAGCAAGAAAAACCCTAGTAGAGTGTAAAGAGGATAGAGCAAATGGGGGGTGTCACAGGGAACCCCAAACTTAGAGAGCACTGAGGCCCAGAGATAAATCTACAGATGAGTGTGGGGAAGTCAAATGGCAATACCTCCCACTCCTACTGCCTCCCCCTCCCTTTTTTTTGGAAAACACAAACTTTCTTTTTCTTTTAAAGATTTCCTACATTCTCCACCTCGGTTCATGAGGATTCCTCACCATGTTAAATATATTATCTATTGCTCCCATTTTTACTTCATCTAATAACCATTTATTACAAATCATGCAAATGTCTATTGAGCCTCACCTTTAGAAGTGTAGAAATCAGCTTATCCAGAAAGCATCTCTCAGAAACACAAGGCGATATAGGCTTTGGAAACTTTCTGCAGACCAGCCAGGACGATAACAAATACAAAGTCTGAAAACATGTGTAACCTTGCTGGAATAGGGGAGCAGTCTGGCCAGAACTGAGACGCTAACAGGGGGAGTAACACTATCACGTAAGGTAAGAGCTAAGTCAGCAGACCATTCACACGGCGTCAGCATGTGGAAGATACATGACAGTATTTACAGCACTGTATTCTCAAAAGGGCTACAATTGTCCAGACATGACTGTTGTTGTTGTTTGGTTGTGAAGTTGTGTCCGACTCTTCGTGACCCCATGGACCAGAGCACGCCAGGCCCTCCTGTCTTCCACTGCCTCCTGGAGTTGGGTCAAATTCATGTTGGTCTCTTTGGTGACCCTGTCCAACCATCTCGTCCTCTGTCGTCCCCTTCTCCTCTTGCCTTCACACTTTCCCAACATCAGGGTCTTTTCCAGGGAGTCTTCTCTTCTCATGCGATGGCCAAAGTATTGGAGCCTCAACTTCAGGATCAGTCCTTCCAGTGTGCTAGATGCTTGTTGTTGTTGTTTAGTCATTTAGTCGTGTCTGACCCTTCATGAGCCCACAGACCAGAGCACACCAGGCCCTCCTGTCTTCCATTGCCTCCCAGAGTTTGGTCAAATTCATGTTGGTCGCTTTGATGACACTGTCCACCCATCTCATCCTCTGCCGTCCCCTTCTCCTCTTGCCTTCATATTTTCCCAACATCAGGGTCTTTTCCAGGGAATCTTCTCTTCTCAAATGACTAGAGAGTTGTCAAAGTCATGTTCTGGCACCTTATTGAGGCAACACTAAGCTATTTCAGAGGAGACCTGTAACTTTATGCAACTTTAGGGAAGGATGCTTAGAGAAGACCCAGAACTTGTCATGCTGGGGGGGTGACAGCATCACTTATTCCATTGTTTTGATAAAGGACTCTATAAAAGGATGTGTGGATTTCTGTAACCTTTGAGCTCCTCATCCTTGGGCATTGACCACTTGAGTTCTGTCTTGTAAGACCTCTCTCTTCCTTCATTTCTCTCTTTCCAATAAATCTCTTACCTATATTTGCACATCACTTGTGTGTGGGGGGGGTTCTCTTTTTTCAAGACCTTGCCAGAGGAGCCAAGAACCTTAAATTTATTTTCTGTTTTCCTAAGGGCAGGGCAAATAGAAGGGAAAAAAACACCTCTTTGCCAAAATGGCTATTGACAGCCCAGGCTACATATCCCCTTGCTTTCCCAGCTTTGAAAAAGCCTCCACACCTTCTACCAGTGGCTCATCTTCTAGACAAGGTGTGGTGCATCTCTCCCACCTGCTCAGAACACAGTTTCCCCTCTCTCATACAGAACGGGGATCCTGTGGCCAGGTGGTCTAACTCAGTGGGTTCCCAACTTTGGGTAACCCAGATGTTCTTGGACGACAACTCCCAGAAATCCTGGCCAGCACAGCTGGGGTGAAGGCTTCTGGGAGTTTTGGACTGAGAAACCTTGGGGTCTCTAGGTTGGGAACCACTGATCTAACTGGATATGTGTTCGTTTTATTCTCCCCGTTACCTGCATGGATATATATTTCCTACTCAGAGCCTGGATTCTGTGTTGACTGTCATTCCTCCTTTATTTCCGAAACGCCTCTTCGCCTTGAATATTTATTCCCAGGACACTAGGGAACCCTGTTCCTCTTTATTCAGAATTCAGTAAGATCATGTGGAATTGTCAGACGCTGAAACAGATGGTGGCGGTGCATTTATCAATGAGACAGGATTTGGCCTGGCGCAGGACCGAGGCAGCTGCGTTCTCTCCGAGGGCTGTTTCCTCCGTCGTCGCTCTTGACTCCTTCACAGATCAACAATCCGGGATTCATCACGGAAGGCGGTGTAAGGGGTGAGGCGTTGACTTCAGTACAAGTTGAAGGGAAACTTGCCAAAATACACAACTCTCTCTACATTCAGGACATGGAGAAGACGAGATTATTTAAAACCTGGCTGTGGGAGAAGCTACATCTGACAGGTTCATCAGACCAGGCTTAAAGCCCTGAAAGCTAAATTCATTAACGTTTGGTGAACCAAGGTGGCCACTTTTGGGGCAGGGGAAAGGTCTAGAACTTCAGCACAGAGTTGGCAGAGGCAACAAGCGGTCTCTCTAATCTAAGCATGTCAGGAGCCAAATCTCAGTCTTTCAGAGTCTTATCCTTAGACCAGGTTTAAAGACAAGCGTTCCAGAGACTAAATCTTCAAGGCCTTAAAGTAAAATGCAAGGACCGGACTAAAGACAGATGATCTCTCTCTCTCTCTCTATCTCTCTCTCTCTCTCAACTGAAACTTTATAGCCATCGCCCTTTACTTAGCTCGGTTGGGTGGCATAGCTAATGCAAAAGGATCCAGTCCTTCAAGTTAAAATAAGATACAAACCATCTGATCACATTCAGCACAACATGGGACACAGTGTTTAAGATTTTTTTTTTTAAATCCCTTTCCAGACACTTCAGGTTTTATTATATAAACACATGGCTTCATCATCATCATCATCATCATCATCATCATCATCATCATCATCATCATCATCATCATCATCATCATCATCATCATGCACTGTGCACTATGCACTGCCTGGAGCATCCTGAGGGCAGAAAAGTAGCCCCTGAATCTGATTCCCACCCCACAAAAAAAACCTATCCCTAGCTTAGGATCCTGCTTCAAGATCACAGGCCTTCTCCCTTCCCGCTTATTCAGGCACTCTGCCCTCGCTCTCCCTTTTTGAACATCCAGGGTTTCTTTTTAGTGGCAAAGGGTTCCTCTTTCTCGTCTTCTTCTAACATGACAGCTGTGAGAATAGCCGGCACCTTAACTGTCTCCTAGAGGTGTGTTTGCTGCTCACTCTGCATTTATATTTATAGAATTCCATTATGATCTGTAAGTCACAAATGCCATCAGAAGCTTGAAAGAGCAAGAGAGGAAGATCATCCTTCCCTTAATCCGTGGAACATCTCTAGGTTGGGCCAAGAGAAGATGGAGAAGAGAAGGGTGCCATTTCTAGCCCACGGCAAAAGGAGATGCATCTGAGAGACACGGAAGCCGGTGGACCAAATACCCGCCTTCAGACAAGCTGTGCTTCCAGTCAGTTGCTTGCATGCTTTCAAAACATTAGCCTATGAAGAGAGAGAGAGAGAGAGAGAGAGAGAGTTCTCTGAGTGGTTTACAATTTAATTATGGAGAGTACTCCTTGTCCTCCACCCAACAAGCTGGGAACTCAATTTACTGTACCAACCATGGAAAGATGGAAGGCTGAGTCAACTTCAAGCCTGTTGGGATTGAACTCACGTCACGAGTAGAGTCTTCACTGCAGTACTGCAGTTTAACCACTGTGCCACATGGGACTATCAGTGATGGGAAATTAAAACTCTCATGTCGCTTTTGTGCACAAGAACAAGAAACTGCAAATCCCAGCTCCCTCTACTCCTCATGTGATTATGAAATTTGTTTTCCTTGTAGGCTTCCCCAGGAATTCTCATCCTTGTAAAAACTATTTTTGTGCAACTTGTCATAGTTAGCCGTTGCACAGAACCACCAGAGCAGGCGCAGCGTTGCAAGCGTCCGAAGCTTTCGATAGGTTGCTTGTTTGTGATCCATCACCCACCACTTACTCTCTCTGTGTTTCTTTGCACACTTTGCTCTATGGAAGGAAACAGCACTTTTTTGGCCCAGAAACCTTTTGCACCTCTCTCGGAAACCCCTGCCATTAAAATCCTATTGCCAGGGTTTGAATCCCCGCTCCACCGTGGAAGCTCACAATGCGTCTGGAACTGGTTAAAAACCACTCCTTAAAATATCTCACTGACCTTGAAGCCCTCTTTGGGCACAACCAAAGGAGAAGGGGGAGGCAAGCAATCATTTAAACATATCAGATTCAAACCGTAAGCCTTTGCCTTGTATTACAACTTCCCTGTTCTTTCTTCCTTCCTGGAAATCTTCCTTCGCACGCGCCTGCCAAGAACCTGCAGCACGATTTGTAAAAAGCGATTTTTGGCTATATTCTTTGCCTTGAGACAGAAGGACATGCACTAGCACTGCCCGATGGGCCTTGGAGTTTACGCAACGAACACATTGAAGTGTCAGCCCTGATGGGCCAGAAAAATACAGAAAAGCAGCCAGCAGCTCTCTCACTAGTAGCAAAGTCTGGGATGGTTTCTGGAAAATACTGTACAAAACTGTCGAATGTCGGCCTCTAAGAATGCCTTTCGGTGTCCTCTAAAAGGGATGTTTGAAAGTGAATGCAATAGCTGGTACAGTGCAGTGGATAGTGTTGCATTAGAACATGAGATCGGTGTTGAAATCCCAACCACTCATGGAAATGTATTGGGGAGGCCACAGGTAAGCCACACCTTGAACATCTTAATAACTTTAACCCTGCCTCTGCCATGGTGGATGGCCAACATCAGAACTGGCCAGACAGGAGCATAAACCAACATCAAGTTTTGTCTGCAAAGTTCATTCATTAGGCATCCTTCAGTCTCGAAAGACTATGGTAACGTGCTCTGTATGGAGGACTTGGAACAGCGTCTAGTGTGGCTGAGGAGGCCAATTCGAGAGTGACCATCCCTTCCACACTGAAGACAAATCCAATCTGTCCCCTGTCCAGCTCCCTGATTTTGCTGCTTTTGTGACTTCCTCTTTGCCTCGGCCTGCTGGACAAGGGTCTCTTCAAATTGGGAGAGGCCGTGATGCACCACCTGCCTCCAGGCTGAGCACTCAGATGTCAAGGTTTCCTATCTGTCTGCAAAGAGAGCCCTGTTTTGCATGCTACGTTTACCCCTTTCCTCGAGAACACAGTTCCCTTTGGTTTCTTTTGTGTGGCACAAAATGTGATCTGAACTCCCCTCCCCTCCTCTTCTGTTTTGCATTAACTTCTTTCAGATCCTGAACAGCTTCTATGCTGACACATTTAAGCTCCTGCTCACAGAATTCGGTTCACCCCTCTCATGCCTCGGATAACCATGGAACCGACAGTTTGTCTCACAAGATTATTTCTCCTGCTGTTCATGGCTGGCAGCTCTGCTTTTGCAGCTGGCTATCAGATGCTCTCAAAGGTGTTGCACCGAAAAGCAGTCAAAGCTGGTTTATTATTGCCGGGGTTTCCTCTTGTCCTGTTTTTATGGGAAGCTTCCTTGGAAGCCTAACCTGGTTTCCAGAGGTTAGAAAGGTTACTTTTCAGATGACGACTCCCAAAACTCCCATTTAGCCTTGCTAAAAGAGCCAGGCTGGCTTACATATTACAAGAAACAATGTTAAAAGCTAAAATAATTAACTATTAACAATATTTTTTAAAAAAAATTTAAAAAATACTATCTTGCTTGATCACCCTCTCCATCCCGAAATTCATAGCAGTTGAAACTGTTCCTTATATTGTTCTTCATTCTGGAACAATAATGGCCCATTGAAGGGGAAGAAAAACTTAAGCATCACAGTTTTGTTTCCGGTCTATTCTACTTTTGTTTCATATAGTTTTTATTTAAATGGTGCAACCACTTTATTCTTCTAATTTATTGGTTTATTTATTGGTTTATTTCAATTTTTTTCTTTTCTATTTAAGAGACAAACTCAAAGAGAAAAAGCTTCAAAATCTCCCTCCTTGATTAATCAATATTTTGCTTCTTATGGGGGAAGGCAAAGATCTCTTTAAAGCACCACCGGAAAGTGTACCCAGCTTCTGCAAGTCACTTGGCACAGCCGGCTCATTTTCAAAGATACATTTTGCAAACGTGAAGATCTCCGGAGCCAGGAGGGGTGGGAGCGAATAAGCTGAAATGCATTCGACCCTGAATTCCTTGCACCTTGAAGAACTCAACCAATCTTCCGAATGACTCACATAAGGGCTATATGGTGCCTGTTGGAAATGAGCCATTCGACACAGGAAATTTCTGGCCTCCTTTAGCTATTTGGCATTTGGAGAAATTATGACGCAAAAGATTGAGATGAGCCATGACTCAGAGTAACAATGTGAAGCTGAGAAGAAGTGGGGGGAGGGGAAAGAAAACAGAAAAATCATAGAATCACAGAATCATGAAGTTGGAAGGGGGCCTCTAAGGCCATCGAGTCCAAACTCTTGCTCAAGGCACGGATCGAAATCAAAGCAGATTGGACAGAGGGAGGCCCAATTTACTCTCAAATGCCTCCAGTACTGGGAAGAGGGACCTGGTCTAGCATGTGTCTTCTGTGTTGTCATGTTGGAACCGACTTATGGAGACCTTCAGAGGGCTTTCAAGGTAAGTGAGATATTTCAGGAGTGGCTCTACCCATTCCACTCCCCCAGTGGAGTTTCCATGGTTGAGCAAGGATTCAAACCCAGGCCTTCTGAGTCCTAGTCCCTCAATCTCTCCACTCCACCAGTCTGGAAATCACCTGCTCTGGAGGGGAAGTCTATATTGGCCTCTGTGTCTATCGCTCTGTGGAGGCAAGGTAATATTTTCAAAATGGAATGCTGGCCTTTCATGCAAAATGGCCAGACAAGGGCAACTTGGCCATTCTCTGTCCTGGCTTTAAAACTACGTAAGCGTACGAACGCATTAGAGATCAAGCCATTTTGCACCAGCCGTCTGGATGGAATGAGGAAACCAAAGAAGAGCAAGTCAGCGAATCGGAGACAGGATGCAACCATCTCAAAATAGTCCTCCCAGACAGCCGCTTCATGTTCTCAGAATGATAACAACCATATTAGTCTTGGGGCACTGATGCTTTAAGCTCATGTCCCTAGCCGGAAAAAAACAACACATAGTTTTTCCAAAAGACAGGCTGTGATAGTACCAGCTCCGTTCTGCTGAAGTTTTGGGGACGCACTCTAGCCTGGAGCAAGTTTGTTGAACAGACTTAATGTTTCATCAGCTGACCTAGAAATGCAACCAGCACCCTAATGGACCACGTTCTTGTTTCTGAACTCTTTGTCTCTCTCTCTCTCTCTCTCTCTGTGTGTGTGTGTGTGTGTGTGTGTGTGTGTGTGTGTGTGTGTGTGTGTGTGTGTGTGTGTGTGTGTGTGTGTGTGTGTGTGTGTGTGTGTGTGTGTGTGTGTGTGTGTGTGTGTGTGTGTGTTACCCTGTTCTCTGCTGATGCGAACTCTCCCCCAAGCCTTCCCCTCCAAAAATGATCTTCTGATGGTTACACAGATTGTTTTGTAACGTGCCTAAAGCCATGCTGTCTGGGGAGATTGTGTGAATTTTAATTTAAATACGTTTCTGATTTCTTGGGAAAGTGGGTGATTTTGTCCCCCTCCCCCAAAAAACCCCTTAATTTTAGAGTTTACTTCAAGCAGAACTCCAAAATCAAGGAATAAATCATGCCAGGGAAGAAACCAAGCTCGATCTGTAAGAAAAGTGGGTGCATAGTCGGTCTTAACAAGTCTCTGTTACTGGCTTTAAATGGAAAATGAAGAAACCCCCTTCCAGAGAAGGGGCAAGCTACGTGTTAAGAAAAATGAACTCCTCCTCACCGGGGAGTTCTAAGTGCTGTCCTCTGAAGATGCCGGCCGCAGAGACTGGTGGAACGTTAAGAAGAACAACCTTCAGAACACGGCCAAAGAGCCGGAAAAACCCACAACAACCATCAGATCCCGGCTGTGAAAGCCTTCGAGAATACACAGAAATGAACTCACTTTCTGCACATTGGCTATCATGTTCCAAGTCACGCAACTGGTGTGTGACAGCAGATGCCGATCCTGATGGAAGGTGTGGTGTAATGAAGGCCTTCCAATCCCCTGCAGTAATTCAAGAGAGTGCACTGGACTTCTTCAACTGATGCTAATGTAGCATAAATAAATATGCATTGAAAGGAGCCATAGACAGAGCCTTCAGCACCCTGGACAGCTCACACTGGCTTTCTGTTGCCTGCAGTTCAGCTCTAATCCTAACCCTTTTTACAGTGGTTCTCAACCTTGGGTAACCCTGGTGTTCTTGGACTCCAGCTACCAGAACCCCTGCCAGCAGA
Organism: Pogona vitticeps; assembly: GCF_051106095.1. Lineage (NCBI taxonomy): Eukaryota > Metazoa > Chordata > Lepidosauria > Squamata > Agamidae > Pogona > Pogona vitticeps. The sequence continues at coordinate 4,683,339 of NC_135787.1, forward strand.
GCTACCGGTAAAGGCCTCTGGGAATTGTAGTCCAAGAATACCTGAGATACCCAAGGTTGAGAACTCCTGTGTCAATTGAATTCTCACTTATGGTAACCCTCTCCAGGGTTTTGTAAGTAGAGAATACCCAGAACTGATTTCCCAATTTCTTCTTCTGGAGGAGTCCTGGGATTGTGTGGTATATCCAAGGCCACACAGGCTGGCTCTTCTCCCTGGAGGCAAATGGAGAATCAAACTCGCAACCTCTGGCTCTGCAGCTAGATGCCCAAATTTGCTGAACTGTCTATCCAGTCCTTCTTGAATAGGTAGCAAGAGTCTATACCTTTTACCAAGGTTCACAGGTCCATGAAACTCATCAATTTTTCTGCACTGCAAACTTACAGCTCTCTGATACCCCATGAACTGCTACAGATTCCTCGAATTTGCCATCTGGCCACCTGGTTCAAAATCTTTTCTATAGTTTGGCAAAGTGCACCACAGCTGTCTTGCAGGAGATTCTAATGTCCAGCCCAAAAACTACATGTCCTGGGATCCCACAGGGAGCGACTGTACCTGAAGCCATATCAAACTGCTATAACTCTGTGGTGCAGGTATGCTTTGCCTGGGTGGCCTTGAGCCAGTCCAACCTCCCTCCCTTTTTAAAGTTAAGGTGGTTTTTTAATGTTTGCTTGCTTTTAAGTATTTGATTGTATTTTAATTAGTGTATAGTTTAATTATTTTTAATGTATAGCTTATTATGTTTTTAATTCTTTCTAATATTGTGAGCCACCTTGGGTCCCTTTATCAGGAGAAAGGGAGCCTATAAATTAAATGCATCCATCCATCCATCCATTGATTAACCCATCCATCCATCCATCCATCCATCCATCCATCCATCCATCCACGCACGCGCGCACACACACACACACACACACACACACACACACACACACACACACACACACACACACACACACACACACACACACACACACACACATACATACATCCTCCACAAGTTTGTTGGGAGTATAACATAGGGAGGAGGAATACTATGCACATTCATTGTCAACTAGGCAGAGTGTTTCAACACATCGATATAGCCTGGAGCAAATTATTAGCTTCCACTCTTCGAAGCTTCGCACCTCTTGTGCACGAAAACAACAACAAATGCACCTTCTTTGGAGCAGAATTTCTCCATTTTGAGCAAAAAGGCTCTGCACAAAATGAGTGGCTTTTCCCTTGATGAAGCAAAGCACAAAAACAAATCAGGCAGGGCCATGTGATTTATCAAAACCACAAAGACAACTCACCCAAAAATTCTACTGCTGAAAAATCTGTGCAAGAAGCCAACAATTATTCATAATTCGTGCAAGGAAAGTCTTTTTTGCAAAAAAAAAATCTGCAGAAGTGATTCTCTCAAATCTCAGCCATTTCTAGGCTTCCTCGATTTCTCATTCCCACAAGGTGAGGATTTACCGTATTCTATTCTAACTCACTCTCAGCTGTCTGGATAGCTCCGTGGTTTAGGCATCTTGCTGCAGATCCAGAGGTTGGGAGCTCGATTCCCCCACAGGGCCTCCCTATGAGTAGAGCCAGCCTGTGTGGCCTTGAGCCAGCTGCACAGTCCCAGGACTTCTCCCCAAGAAGGAGGGAATAATAAACCACTTATTCATATTCTCTACCAAGAAAACCCTGGAAAGGGTTACTATAAGTTGGAATTGACTTGACAGCACATGATGATCATGATTATTTATTGCTCAAATTGAAGTTCCCATACAATTTTCCAAGGTCACCTACAGGATATAACTCTGGAACGTGAGGTTTAATGGCATCTCATGCAATGCACGCTCCCTGGTTTTATTTGTTGACATCAATGACTTTTCTTTGCTTTTCAGTACAAAATGTCCAAGAGCAATGGGAATGATTTGAAAGCAACAAGAGCAACAGAATGAAAAACAAAAATCCATATGCAGTAGAATGGCAAAACAGCCATTCAGCAGGCTCATCTACATGACGAATATGGAGAAAAGGAGTCATCCACGAGATGGAAAGAGCACCTAGAAAAGGAGTTCCCAGAGAACCATTAGTGTCAGGAAAGATGCATTTTTAACAATGGGAACAGCTCTATAATCATGGTGAGATTCTGAAAATTCTGTTCTAAAGCTCAGCTTTAGGTGCTGGAGGAGGCTCTTGAGAGTCCCCTGGACTGCAAAGAGAACAAACCTATCCATTTTGAAGGAAATCAACCCTGAGGGCACACTGGAAGGACAGATCCTGAAGCTGAGGCTACAATACTTTGGCCATCTCATGAGTAGAGGAGACTCCTTGGAAAAGACCCTGATGTTGGGAAAGTCTGAAGGCAAGAGGAGAAGGGGACGACAGAGGATGAGATGGTTGGACAGGGTCATCGAAGCGACCAACATGAATCTGGTCCAACGCCGGGAGGCAGTGGAAGACAGGAGGGCCTGGCGTGCTCTGGTCCATGGGGTCATGAAGAGTTGGACATGACTGAACGACTAAACAACAACAACAAAAGCTCAGCCCGAGCACTATCTAGCAAAAGGAATCTCAGCACTTCACCAGACTTCAGACTACAGGATTCTGTAGGAACCAGACAATTAAAGTGTTATCAGATTGCTATAACTATGTAGTGCAAATACACTCCAGGAAGCAAATGGAAGAGAAGAGTTGTGTGGAGAGAACAAGAAGTTCATCCGTTTCTCCAGGACCATGGAAAGCTCCTGGGGTGCAGAGAGGTTGCTCCCATCAACAAAACCTTTACAAAGTAAATTGGTTGTCCAAACCCCACATTCAGAATTGAACGTTATTAAGGGGCCAAGGTCCCCTTGAGCTCTGATGGGCTACTCTAAAGTAAAGATGGGGTATAAGTTAAATCAATCAAGTGGACACCGTCAATGTAAACATGGGCTTTGGCCTCTCTAGGAATAAGGTTGAAAAAGTTACTTTTCTGTCTCCTGACCATGCTGGATGGACATTCTGGGAGGTAGTGTCCCAAAAGCAACTTTTCCCCAGTCCTCTCCAGAGCTGATTCCTCCCAAACAGAATTCTGTTTATAAGTGCTTTTGGACTAATGAGAGTTTTGGGGTAGCCGATCTTCCAACTGGAAAGAGATCGTGGAATTTGGGCTGGTGATAATGAAAGAGTGGCTGGATTCTGGGGATACAGCACAGGGCTGGTCCCGAGAAATGTTACTGCCTGAGGTGTAAAACAAGGTGGCACCTATCTCTCACTTACAGAAGCTGACTTGACTGGCCGTTAATCCTGCACCAGCCAAGCACATTCTGAGTGCTTAGGTCTGGCCATGTGGCACTCATCCTTTTGATGATTAAGAGAGGAGAACATAAGCTAAGCTTTAAATTCTCCATCTCAGATGGCTGTTGCCACCCTCAACACCTCCAGACATTTTAAGCCCAGGAACCAAATGAGGAAGAGGTTGAAATTCTAGGATGGAGCGGAGGTGGGTGAGGAAGTGTGGATCAGGCCATTTGTGAATCCTGTCCCCAAATCCATTTCTTCTGTCGAGTAGCTGATAAGCAGGTGGGGAAGGAAGACTGAAGGAATATTATCCCCATCCTGTTTTACTTTTCCTTTTTTTTCCCCTCTCTCTCTCACCAGCCTCCTTCCCCTCTGCCACTCTTGCTAACTAAGATGTGCCATTTCGAGTCTGAATACAGCAATCTAATTTCACACTCCTTAAACATAACAATTATCGCTGCTGGAATTGCTCCTGTCGTCCGAGAAATCAATAGTCACAAACTGGCCGCTCCGTTCCTTCTGAGACATTCGTTTCGTCAATGCGGGTCTTGAAATGTTTCAGCACTTTTCCTACCCAAGCACAGATTTTAAAAGTAGCTCTTTTGGATTATAAAACCCATAATCCCTCAGATATTAGAATGTTTCTGAGCACTAACCATTCCCAAATACACGGGGGGGGGGGAGAGAATAGCAGGGAATTCTGGCTTCAAGAATTTACAAGGTAAGATGGCAATACTGTTGTACATCAACCAATGCTGGTGAGAGCCACCGTGGTTTTACACAAGAGACAATAGGATTCCTCTTCCCCAGACAGGGAAGAAAATACAGGACTGGTGCGTTGCCCATATTTTAAGCACAGATTAGAAATAGAGTTTATTCTCCCTTCTCCTTGATTAGTCATTCTGTGTTTCTATGAAAGAAAAATGGTCATTGTACAATGGCAGGCAAAGAGACATGTGACTCTAAGAGCCACTCCCGTGACCAGCAAAACTCCTCCTCCAACAGTGAATATCAGTGCGAGTTCGCACTGACATAGACATCACAGAATCTAGGGTGATGGGGTTGCAATAGGATACTCTTTGCAGAATTCTGGAAATGTAAGCTCAGCAACGTTTATTGCCAGCGGAGCTTAAAAAGGCTTCATTTTTTTGGAGTGCCACTCCTAGAAACCCTTAAGCAAACCCATGTAGGATGAAGGCAGCTCAATTTCAGGGGCAGCGATGGAACGATCAGTGAGTCCCTGGAGGCCACGGCAGGGTTTGAAAAACAAAGGGTTCCTCATTCACAGGGGTCTCCTCATGAGAACAACTGCTTCCAGAAACCTCTTTTATGTTGTTGTTTAGTCTTGTTCGACTCTTCGTGACCCCATGGACCAGAGGACGCCAGGCCCTCCTGTCTTCCACTGCCTCCTGGAGTTGGGTCAAAGTCATGTTGGTTGCTTCGGTGACACTGTCCAAACATCTCATCCTCTTCTCCTCTTGCCGTCACACTTTCCCAACATCAGGGTCTTTTCCAGGGAATCTTCTCTTCTCATGAGATGGCCAAAGTCTTGGAGCCTCAGTTTCAGGATCTGTCCGTCCAGGGACCACTCAAGGTTAATTTCCTTCAGAATGGATAGGTTTGTTCTCCTTGCAGTCCAGGGGACTCTCAAGAGTCTCCTCTAGCACCACAATTCAAAAGCATCAATTCTTCGGCCGTCAGCCTTCTTGATGGTCCAGCTCTCACTTCCATATATCACTACTGGGAAAACCATAGCTTTGACTATTCGGACCTTTGTGGGCAAGGTGATGTCTCTGCTTTTTAAGATGCTATCTAGGTTTGTTATCGCTTTCCTCCCAAGAAGCAGGTGACTTTTAATTTCGTGGCTGCTGTCTCCATCTGCAGTGATCATGGAGCCCAAGAAAGTGAAATCTGTCACTGCCTCCATATCTTCCCCTTCTATATCCCAGGAGGTGACGGGACCAGTGGCCATGATCTCTTTTATGTAGTACGTCTGAATTTTGAGCCGGGATTCTGGCAGCTTCTGCTTTAAAGCTTTAAGTCTCAAATGGGAATGACAATGGCTACAAACTACCATGGGGCTCAGAATACACCCTACCTTAACCTGTTTGCTGTTCACTGGGAGGGAGTGCCTTTATGTGGCCCTGACGGTACACCTTTCACTTGAGCGTTGCCTGTTCTGGGACTTGGGAAACTTTGCCGGGCATGACCTCGGACTCCGTTGACCTCACCTGCCCTCTGGCTCACAGCATGGTCAAGTTACGTTTTTTTGGACTCTAATGTCCCAAATCCCCCAGCCGGCATGGCTGCTGGCAGCTGTTGTCTCGAAAAGCAACTTTGCTGCCCCTTGTTCTCAGTATACGAGGTTCTAAGAACATCAAAGGCCTGGTTTTCAGACATCCACGCACACACAGAGAGAGACCTCTAACGATCCCCTTGCATTTAGCTTCAGGAAAATGCAGGGCTTTGGGGCTTTTCCCGACAGTCTTATCACACACCTAGCCGAGACACGCACAACGTCAATAAGGCTAGAGTGCCTCTGAAAACGTATTCCACAAGACATTCTCGATAAAGGCTCTCTGTGAGATAAAACAGGGCTAGAAAAAGCCTCGGGTGGAAAAGGAAGGGCGGGGGCGTGAGAGACCCCCCCCACGGAGCCCGTTGCTGAATCTTGAAGATGCTTCATGCATTATGAATACCTGCTGCAAGATTGCATAAGAAGCTTTCCAGCGTTCACAAAAGGTCAACAGTGGGGGAAAATAAATTTCTTGCAAATTCCTATTGCACCGCTTTCTAAGGGAAAACGGCCTCTTAAAAACAACCCCAAAGCCATGGTTTGGTTTGAAAGCAGAGCCAGGCTTTTGGGACAGAATGCCATCTCTTTTCAGGAAAGTTCGGTGCTCTTGCTACAGATAAACCCATATGGATGCTCACTTAGCCTGGTCTTGTGGCCGCGTGCGGGCGCGCCGAGCCTCAGCTAAACCCGTCGCAGACAAAAGCGCAGTTCCCAAGAATCTTGCCTTTTCTTTTTAAAAGCTCCCCCCCCCCCAAGTTACTAGGCAGGAAGGCTGTAGACGAAGGGCACAATGCACATTGTGTGAAGCAGTTGGAAAGATGCAATACGCTCGCTGAGCCATGCCAAAAAAGGAAGGAGAGGTGGTGGAGGTTTTAAATATATACTGCATTGGGAAAATACAAACCTGTGTAATCTTAAACTAGGTAAAGACAGAGATACTAATGTTAGGGAGATTTCCTGGCCTGCATGAAGTTGTCCAATGAATTATGGGAGAGGCTGCTTTCTCTGTAAAGGACAGGTGTTTCGCTTGGAGATTCTCCTGGATTTACTGCTACTTAGGGACATACACCTTGCCAACAAAGGTCCGCGTAGTCAAAGCTGTGGTTTTTTCCTGTTGTGATGTATGGAAGTGAGAGCTGGACCATAAAGAAGGCTGACCACCTAGGAATTGATGCTTTTGAATTGTGGTGCTGGAGGAGGCTCTTGAGAGTCCCCTGGACTCCAAGGAGAACAAACCTATCCATTTTGATGGAAATCAACCCTAAGGGCTCACTGGAAGGACAGATCCTGAAGCTGAGGCTCCAGTACTTTGGCCATCTCATGAGAAGAGAAGACCCTGATGTTGGGTAAGTGTGAAGGCAAGAGGAGAAGGGGACGACACAGGACGAGATGGCTGGACAATATCATCGAATCAACCAACATGAATTTGACCCAACTCCGGGAGGCAGTGGAAGACAGGAGGGCCTGGCGTCCTCTGGTCCATGGGGTCTCAAAGAGTCGGACACGACTTAACGACTAAAGAACAAGGGACATACAGATGGTATGACGGGTCAGTGAAGAGAGGCATCTCTCTGTCTCAGCCTCATCATCAGCTGATTTACCAGCTGCATCTTGGTGTATACCAATTTGACTTTACCAGAGTTATTTCTGCCCTGTTCTTGACTACTGTAATGCACTCTATGTAGGTCAGCCTTGGAAGACTGTTCAGAAACGTCAGCCAACACCAAACGTTTCTGCCCATTTGCAAATGGAAGCCAAAGGATGAGAAGAAAGGAATGTTTTCCATTCCGGCTGTCCTGGTGGCCAGTGGGCTCAGTTTAAAATCCTGGTTCTTTCTTTTACATCTTTACCCCAGCAATGTGAATCGTAGAAGCACATAGTTGTTGAGCTTTAAAGGGGCTCCCATGGTAATCATAGTCAGCTCCTTGCCAAAATGAAGGATTTCCACAGCAAAAGACTCTCTGATAGTGAGAACAGCAATTGATTGTACAGGAGAAGCGTTTACAGAATAGTGTAAAAGGAGAAAAAGATGACCAGTGTATTAAGTTTTTTCTTTAATAATAAGCAAGGAAAGAAGGGAAAGAAAAGTGTCATTTGTTTTATAAGGCTTTAGCTTCATAATTAATAGTGAGTTCTGAAGAGGACATAAACTAATATATATCCTATAGTATTTATTAATGGATAGGCATTTGTGTTGTGTTGTGTTGTCAGTGATTTACCTCATTCTAGCCAGTATTGCTTAAAGGAGGGGAAATTTAACTCTGATCTTAAAACGGTCAAATCTTGAAAAGGCCAGGAGCTGAGGAGACCAAGAATTGAGATCTCAAAAAGGTTGGACAAATCATTGATCATGTTTTTTTAAGTGTCATTGGCCTTTTTAATTTGTGATTGGTTTTCAGTTTTGCAAACTGCTTTGAAGAGATTCTCTTCCCAAAAGAGGAATATATTAAACATATTCGGGGGGGGGGGGGACACAACTATCTTTATTGTGAAAGAAGATTTTTTTTCTCACATACAACAGGAATTTTCCAGTAGCACTCAGTTCTGATAAAGAACTGGGGGGGGAGGGAATCACTTATCTGTAACATCTCAAAGTTCTCATCTGCCCTCTGAATTAAAATTCCTATTTATTTATTTTGTTATTAGGCCTTTGGCGTCTTTCAAGCAAACAGACACAGAGCGGTTAACAAGGAAATGAGATAAAGCAATGTAACAATAGTTTTAAAAATCCATAAAAGTACAATCAAAAGGAGCAGATAATGAAAGCAATACAAACAGGCAGAAGCAATAAAACTATGAGTCCTGAACGTTTCCTGTAAATCAGTTAAAACAAAATGGTCTTTAATGTTTAAAAGCAGGCGGTGACAGAAGCAAAACAAAACAAAGCCAACAAGCAAACAAACCCACCATTATCTGTACAGCTTGTGCAACAATCTGGCAGCCACCGTTTAAAAACGTTAAAAAATTGAAATTAAAAATAAATCTCCTTTTGTTCTCAAAAACCAAATTCCTGTCCAAACCGAACAAGAGGCTCAAACGAGAGAAAGTAATTCCTGAGGTAACATGGCTGCAGAACCAGTGTTGGTTTATTTAATTTTTTATCGATCGACTTCATTATAGCCCGGCTTTGCTCCAGCGAGATCAAGCTAATACATAAGGCTCTTCTCAAACACCACCCCCCATTTTAGCCTTACAGTCGCTCTATAAGGTGGGACAGGCTGAGAGTGTGGCTGACGTAAGCCAGCCCCTCAAAATGGGCCCAGAACAAAGTCATCATCACCACTTAAGGTGGCCCCAAACTAGCATTTTGCATCTCCTCCCTTCCGGCTATAGAGAACAGTCTTGGCAATTCTAGACCAAGCAACACCTATCAGGGTGTAGGGGGTACCCCGCTTGAAATTTTGGGGTGACTTTTCTCCTGCCCAGTTCTGGTCCAAGAACCGTTCCCAGAATCCAAATTTTGAGACTTTCTTCACTGGCAGCCCCATGGAGAGGACACCGTGGTCGTCAAACCAGGAGATGAGCAGGATGTGAAAAGCAGGTAAAACTGGACGTCCGTTCTGCCTCTCCAGACCTTTCCGGTGTGGCCGGATAAAGAGGTTGGAGTTTAGAAGGGATGCACCCGAGCCCAAGACTTCTGGAGTGAAGGGAATATATGTACAGTAGTTGCATTTGTACAAGAAGTGCATTCCTTCAACGGAGAACTAGACACATTCAGCTGAGAGCCAGGGTGACCGGACTGGCCAGCTTGTTAGGAGCCCAGCGCACCACGAAGGGTGCAGTTTTTGAGTAGGGGTTAGGGTTTACCTCTGGAAGTGGCCTTGGCTGAGGTTGCATGGGGATGGAGTAGGCAGTCAAGCTGCCATTGCAGAATGCCGAAATTGCTACACAGTGATCTTAAACTTTGGGTGTTTTTTGAGGGTGGGCATGTGGTTGGCTTCTGCATTTGTTGTTAGCTGCCCAGCATAGTGGCTCGTCAGTATATGGGGTAGGAGAGGAAGGAAGGAAGGAAGGAAGGAAGGAAGGAAGGAAGGAAGGAACTAACTAACTAACTAACTAACTAACTAACTAACTAACTAACTAACTAACTAACTAACTAACTAACTAACTAACTAACTAACTAACTAACTTTAAATCCTTCTTAGTGTTGCACCCTACATTAAGGTAAAAATGTGTTTCCTCCTCTTGTAATAACAGTATCCTTTACAGCACATACATCTTTCAGATCTATATGCCTAAGAAATCTGGTATGCAAAGGGAGCCAGGCTGTCTCCTCATTACAGCACTAAAGCAAACTGATTTGTCAAATGCAACTTGAGGCAAGGTTCTGTGAACAGATAGCCCATTCTTTTTCTTGACCTGAAATCCATCTTTTATCTAGAGTTATCCTTAAAAGCAACAGAGGCTGGCTACATGGGCGGTCCAGACCGTGTTTTGGAGGGTTGCAGGGGACGGGCAGGTGCAGTCAGGTGATGTCTTTGCTGGAACGCACCAGCCTGCCACCAGAGCGTTCCTACTCATACCCTTCTGGCCTTAAAGGGATGATTGACAAACTGCCCACAGTCAAATCCATGGTGGTGGGTTCAGCTGCACGGTATTTCTTGATCAGCCCTTTAGAAGAAGGCAAAGAAATGATTTGTTTTCCTAAGAACTGATGCAGTGCATCAGCAATAGTCTACATGCTATCAAAAAAAATATTTTTACTTCCTCTGCCCTCTGCTGAGCAGGAGAAGTGATTAATTTGCCAATATTTGCCAAGAAACGATTTGTTTTCCTAACAACTGATGCAGTGCATCAGCAATGGCCTACATACCATTAAAAATTATTTTCACTTCCTCTGCCCTCTGCCGAGCAGGGGAAGTGATTAATTTGCCAATATCCTGAAGTGGCTTGCTTATTAAGCCACCATTTTAGCAGGAGCCGTTTCTGTGAGAATAGTCAGACTGAATTAGATTATTCTTTTGTTGTTTAGTCATTAAGTCATCTCCAACTCTTCATGACCCCATGGACCACAGCATGCCAGGCCCTCCTGTCTTCCACTGCCTTCCGGAGTTTGGTCAAATTCATGTTGGTAGTTTAGGTGACATAAATTATTCTAATCAACCTCAATCATTTCCAAGCAGTCCATACTAACTCACTATATACTGCGACCCAGACTACTTTATTAAAGCACTGAAAATGTAGTTAGGAATTGGATCTGTTGCCCCATCAAGTCATATATGAATGATTTTTGCACATTTATCAGTCTATACATCAGCTGATACAGAGAATAAAAATACTTCTCCTCTTTGGTCAACGGATTTCCTCTGTAACTGACTTGAGTTTATTGGAAGGCTATCTATTTACTCTCTCAGATTATACACGTCAGTTCTTCAGTAAGCAGCTGTAGGCTGTGATAACAGACATGGTGTTCTGTAAATTAAAAAGAGGAAAATATTCCTAGTGAGTCAATAATTAGGGACCTTCCCAAAACTTAAAATGGGTGCCTCCAGGATCGGTATAAATTACTCTCTTTCAAGTGAAATTTAAGGGTAGAGAGTTCAAAGTATTGACAAAGCAAATAAAATCAAAAACATAAAAGCTGTTACATCATGCATCAGCAAGAAAAGCCAATTTTCAAGGGCCTACATTCCTTTGAAAGTAGACCTATTGAAGTCAATGAGACTTAAATTACTTGTGACTAAAGACTTCTTCATTTCAGTGTGTCCAATTTGAGGGAGGATTAGCATGCATTTAGTCCAAACCCTGGGTGAAATTTTCATCCAAAATGCATTTTAATAGGTTGTGTGTGTTATTAAGAGTAAAAGGAAGGGGATCAGAAGATAAGATTTAGAAGAGAGAGAGAGAGAATGGGTTAGAGGCTGTGCAAGGGGCTTTTGAAAACCTTATACAAGTGGCGTATAATTGCAACATCTTTTCCATGTTTTAATCTTTATTGTTTAATTTGTCTTTTAATATTTCACTTATTGTGTTTTAATTGTGTGAATTTTAAATGCTGGGAGCTGCCTTGGAGCCCTTCGTTGGGAGAAATGCGGCATACAAATAAAACTAATTTTAAAAAATAAACATTAAAAAAACAATCGTTAAAGGGCTAGGAGATGTGAAAAACCTATGGAGATAAACTGGATGTTAGTCTCAGCTAGAGTAGAACAGCTTGAAACCAAAGAAGCGTATGTGACTGAGAAGCCATTCAGTTTGACAGCCAAACTGTCTAAATGGACGGCGATGGTGGTTCCAGTCAGGGCGGTGGTGTTGAGTCCCTTAAAGCCTTTGGATAAGGAATCTATGATCTCACTTTACCGCATGTGACAAGAGCAAACCAGTGCTCCTCTATGGCTAACACAGAACCTCCATACTCCAAGGCAGTGTACCTTTGCGCATCAACTACTGCTAGGCATAAAAGAAGGACAGGGAACTTGTGAACTTGCCCCAAGATTCCTGGCCAGATGCTCTGGGAGCAGAAGCTAGGGTCTGATCTGCCAAAGAGGCATGCGTGGCACTCTCTGCTTACACCCCTGTTTTTGCAAACCGAGAAGCACGCTTCAAGGTGATGCTGCCCCTGTTGGTCAGCCACGATAACAATCCTGTGTAACCCCGCTCACTCCCTCTCCCCCTTTGAAATTCAGTCCAATGCATTACACACTTTGACAATGCATTATGCACTCAGTAAGCTGCCATCTCTGGAGAGGATCGGAAGAAATGCTGAGATCTAAACAGAGCAATCTATTTCCTTTTCTCTTTCCTGGAGAGAGCTGAGAAGCCATCAGCACGTACACCCCGCCTACGTTTGTCCTTTCGGCATGCATTGTGCGCACGGTCCGTTCATCAACCTGGAAGCTTTGTGTACCAAATCACAGAACTCAATGCTGGCAGTTGACTTCACATCCCATTTGTGGGCTTCCTGGAGGCAGCTCATTATCCAAAGTGTGAAGGAAGACGAAGTCAGGGAAGGAGAACGGCCTTCCTGCAGAACTGATCTGGTCTATTTCCCCATCACGCCCAGAGGGTTCTCCCATTTGGCCTGTGCAGAGTTCCAGCATCCAGCTCACAGAGGTACTCCATGGAGCCTCTGCTCCTTCCAAAACCCCTCTCCCAAAAGTAGGGTGCGGTAGAACCCCCATATCTCAGGAGGATCAGTTCCAAGCTGACCCTCTGCAGATGCTGAAAAACACAGATTATAGCAAACGCTATTTTAATAGTGAAGATGATACGTAGCATGGTCTTTGGCTACCTCTGGTGGCCATCTCTGGTCACTTCACCTTTAGAAATCTATTTTTCTAGAATTTATCTTTTAATATTTTCGGACTGTGGCTAAGTGAATCAGTAGATACTGATCTCACGGATATGGTGGTCCTACTGTATTTGCATGCACCGGTTTGACTGCAATTCCATTCCTGCACAATTTGTTTTGTAAGTGGATATTGTTGCACATTTTCCAAGAGAAGGGAAACGAGAATGATCGAATGTGATGCAAGCCAAGGCAGTGGCTGAAATCCTGTTGCACAGCTATATGTGTGAATACTGTATAAGGCTGCAGAAAAAGTAGAAAAAAATCACAGCAGAATGGAAGTAATATCCACTGTCAATCTATCCAGCATGAATGAGTCATTCCTTCCCCGCCTCTGAATTCTGTCTCCTCTCTGCTCTGTGTCTCTTTTTCCCTCTCTTGAGTCTATTTAAGTCTTTTTGTTACAAGCAGTCATGTTTATCAGTTTACTGTTATATCTGTTCAATTGTAAGTAAGGAAAACTTTTATTCTTTCTCCTACTAATGTCTCAGACTGAGCTATTGAGACTGTTAAGTGCCAGTTAATGAGTAAAGGGGTGGATTAGTCCAGGGGACTTGAAAGTATTCTGCTCTGTGAATCCCTGCGCAGCCAGAGGAATGTAACAAAAAAAATTCAAAACCCTGTAACAACTGGCAAGCCCTGATATCCTCAACTCCTCAACACCAAAGGAATGTCACCAAGTTATAAACTTTGTTATTACGCAAAGATGTTGTTTTTAGTGTGTTGATATGCTTTTCACAGTTCCTTGTATATGCACTCAGCTTTTAAATCATTGTCTGTTTGGACAGCCAAGGATGAGACGGAAAAGAAAACAGGACAATAAATATTTTAGCTGTGGGTCAAAAGCACCCTGGATCTGTCATCTCTCATTTCCACCAAGTTTTCTGCTTCATTACCAAAGATTGTTACAGAATTCGGCGTGTGAGCCCAGGAGAACGGAAGCAAATGTTTCTTCCTGCCGGGCGTAGGAAAAGAGTGTAGACAAGAGAATTTCTTCATTATCATGAGCTTCAGTCAGAATGGCCAGGAAGAAAGAAAGCATTACAGGGAGTTATGAAATGCTATAATCAAAATCAGGGCAGCTGTTACACAAAGATGAGTCCAAACTGAGGTTGAACTAAATAATTTACAATCTTTCACTTTATCTGGAGGTTGAGTCCTGGCAATTTCCAGATAACCTCACCTGGACGACTGAGAATCTTCACAGATATAATCTTTCACTTTCCTTTTCTTTCTTTTTCAGCATGAAAAGTGAACCCTCCTCCTTTTGCCCTCACTCTCAGTTGGCTTAGATTTCCTCCTCATTTCATTCATTTGAATATAAGGGTGTCACTAGACAAGATGCTGATCCCTTATCTAAAAGGAGTGCTCTCTCAAGCAGTAAAAATGTGTTGTTGTGGAAACATGATAAAAGTATAAAAGTGAGCATCATTCAAATTACCACTGGTAAGTAAACATCAGCTTCCTTCACAAATCCAATTGCAGAGGCATGCGTAAGAAGGGAGATCACATTGATGGGAAGAAAATGTTGTAAGCTCAGAAGGACAAGATCACTGTCTTATCTATTAAATCCCAGGTGCACACTTCATATAGATGTTTGCAGTTCATGAAATGGACTGCAGGCCATAAATGGTCTTCCTGTAACAAATTTGTCAGTTTTAAAGGCACTTTTTGTTATAAACGGCCTAGGAAAATCAGAGTTTACAACTGCCAGTGGCGCAAATTGATCATGTAAATAATAAAAATACCTCAAGGGAAAAACACCTGAAGATAAAAGAAGAAGGACTGCTGGCAACTTACAAAACCATGATAATATTCTATTACAATTAGATCTCATCTGCCTGGACTATTTTTCACCCACTTCCAGAGCTGTAAAATATTTAGCTGGCAAAATATTGTGGACAACACTCCGCACGCTGTTAAATGAGCTATAAGGACAAGATCAGACTCGTTTCAGACCTCTGGGAGCTGTTTCCAGTATTTTAAAAAATATTATTACAATAAAAACAGCAGTTTTAGCTTGTCATACCTTTCCTCCATCTCTCTTGCTATAGTAACTGCTCTCCCCTTTCAATCTGTCAGCTCTGATGGGCTTTATGTGGAGATAAAGTGCAACCTTACTGTGGAACTCTGTTCCCCTCAATAGAAACACTTTGTTTAATAAGCCATATAAATGTCATTAATTATGGTTTACGTGCTCTGTCGCATGGCCAATATTAGCAATGAACACTGTGTTCTGCCATGCTGAATAGCTATTTACTACTGCATTGTGTTACTCACAGCAGAAGGCAGTTCCTCTCAGGGCCGAAGTTAGAATCACAGAATAATTGAATTGGAAGGGGCTTGTAATAAAGCCATCAGGTCCAAACTCCTGCTCCAGGCAGGAATCGAAATCAAAGCATTTTGGAGGCTGTCCCATTTTGGAGCGCCCACCACTTCTCAAGGTCTTTGGTTCCATTGTCGTAATATTTTCTGATATTCAGTCTAAAACTGGCTTCGTTTATCTTGAGCCCATGATGGCATGTCCTCCTGCACTCTGGGATGATCAAGAACAGATCCTGCCCCTCCTCTGGAGGACAGCCTTTTGAGGATTTGAAAAGTTCTATCGTACCTCCCCTCAGTCTTCTTTTCTCCAGGCTAAACATGCCCAGTTCTGTCAGTCTTTCCTCCTAGGGGAAGGAGCCCCTCCTGGCACAGCGCTTAAACTGCAGTTCTGCAGTCAAAACTCCGCTCACACCCTGGAGTTCATTCCCAGATCGCTGGCTCAAGATTGACTCAGACTTCTTCTATTCTTCTGAGGCTGGTAAAATGAGTGCCCAGCTTTCCTTAGGGAAAAGGTGGTATAGAAATCAAATCAAACCAAAACCACCCCACCCTCTGGGGCTAATCTTGGTCTTGGTTTTTCCTGTAGTGATGTATGGAAGTGAGAGCTGGACCATAAAGAAGGTTGACTGCCGAAGAATTGATGCTTTTGAATTGTGGTGATGGAGGAGACTCTTGAGAGTCCCCTGGACTGCAAGGAGAGCAAACCTATCTATTCTAAAGGAAATCAACCCTGAGCGCTCAGTGGAAGGACAGATCCTGAAGCTGAGGCTCCAATACTTTGGCCACCTCATGAGAAGAGGAGACTCCCTGGAAAAGACCCTGATGTTGGGAAAATGTGAAGGCAAGAGGAGAAGGGGGACGACAGAGGACGAGGTGGTTGGACAGGGTCATCAAAGTGACCAACATGAATTTATTTATTTATTTATTTATTTATTTATTTATTTATTTATTTATTTATTTATTTATTTATTTATTTGATTTATACCCCGCCTATGTGGACCACCGGACCACTCTAGGCGGCTATTTGACCCAACTCCGGGAGGCAGTGGAAGTCAGGAGGGCCTGGCATGCTCTGGTCCATGGGGTCACCAAGAGTCGGACACGACTTAACGACTAAACAACAACAAAAACTGCCAAAAAGAATGTTTTAAGTGCTATGGGGTATAATATAAGCAGCATGCTTTTTTGCTTTTGCTTTGTAGAGCTTCATTTCCAGGCCCCTAATCATCCTTGTCGCCCTCCTCTGAGCTTGTTCCAGTTTGTCAGCATCCTCCTTAAAGTGTGGCATCCAGAACTGGACACAGTGCTCTAGAATGAGGCTAATCAGTGCTGAATAGAGAGGAAGGAGTAACTCACAGGATTTGGAGACTCCAATTCTGTTAATGCATTCTAAAATAACATTTGCCTTTTTTGCAGCCACCTGGTAGTGTTGGCTCCTATTCAGCTTGTGATCTACGACAATTCCAAGATCCTTCTGATTCATAGTGTTAGCCTTGAGAAAATAAGACATAAATGTTGTATTATAATGTCATTCATTGCGTTATTATTCTTGCAACTGTTGTTGGTCTGGAAGGAGAATACTAGAAAGAGCCATGTAGTGCTTTAAAGATTAACTGTTTTATCTGCCTTACATTTGCCTCGGGCTGCAGTCTGTATTTGCATGTGAAGACACTGGCGACAGTTCATGAAATTGGGTGCCAGAAAGAGAAGTGGTGGATCTTTAATCAATCGTAAGAAAAACTGTTGCCGTTTTTATTACTGTTGTACACTCCTTGTGGTTGGGTCCTGTTGCTATTACGTGCTATTAAGAGGCTTTCGACCTGTGGCAACTCACTCTTTTCGAGTACATGACCCGTTGCAAATACAGTGGACCCTCGACTTACAGACGGCTCGACTTACAGACTTTTCGAGTTACAGACTTCTCTGGCTGCAAAATTTAGATTCGACTTGAAGCCAGAGAATCGACTTACAGACCAGAAAAAAACCAAAACGGAACAAAAATAGAATAAAAACGGCCGGTTACGGGATTAATCGGTTTTCAATGCATTGTAGGTCAATGGAGATTCGACCTACAGACTTTTCGACTTGCAGACACCATTCCAATACGGATTAATTCCGTAAGTAGAGGGTCCACTGTAATGGCTTACCAAGGCAGCCGTCCCAGTGAGTGTCTGTGGCGGAAGGTGGGATTTGAACCCAGGCCTCCTGAATCCGGCTCCAACTCTCCCCTACAGAAATAAATAATAACAAAAGCAATTGTTTGTGCCCAGCTCTTACTACTGAAGGAACAGCTACCAGTGTGAATGCAAGGAATATGTCACCTTCTGCTCATTCCTCTTGGCCTTCCCGATTCCTCCAAGTTTCTCTGCAATTGTCATTCTACAAACTGGGGATTGGGTGGGAATGTATTCCCCCCCCCAAAAAAAAAAGAATATGTTACTGCAGGTTTATCCCTCCTGTAATGCAAAGTATTTTGAGGCTGCCGGGTCTTGAATGGGCAATCAAGAGCCTTCAGCTTCACAAAAGACCTGCTGTTAGAGCTAGAAAAGTGACCTGAGTGAACACAGTTGCTCGTGTTCGGGACCAGGGCTGTGTCTTTTTTTTTTTTTTTTTTTTTTTTTTTTTTTTTTTTTTGGAGCCTCAACTCGCATAATTCACGTCTCTGTCCAGAATTCTGGGATTTTGCCCCAGAGAGCCATACCTGCAACTATCTTTTGCTCACCTGGAAAACGGCAGAGGCCTTTTCTAGGCCTCCTCCTCTGTGGCAATTATTCTTGGGAGGGGGTGGCTTTCAGTTTATGCCGTAAGGCAGGGAGCGGAAGCCAATGCGATTTTTCTGAAGAAATGCCTCTTCACGCCCAAAATACAGGACTTGATGTCATTTCAGGAGCCTTATAGACCCACACAGTCTTAACGATGACATATATCTCATTTCACACACACCCCGGCCAGGAATGGAATCAAGCAAGCATTGCGGATTTCTGCCACAGTGTGGTTTGAGCACAAACGCTGGCCGCTCCAGATGCAGTCAGTTACATCTGGCTTTCTCAAACCCTCAGATGCTAGCATCTTCTGAAAGTGCATCTTCTTCCTTTTAAACTAGTTGTGATAGCAACTCCGCATTTAGAAGCAGAGCTCTGATCAAGAGAGATGTGCAAACGACATATTGATAAAAATAATAAGCAAAGAAAGAAAGAAAGAAAGAAAGAAAGAAAGAAAGAAAGAAAGAAAGAAAGAAAGAAAGAAAGAAGGAAAGAAAGAAAGAAAGAAAGGTGTATTAAAACCAGAAATGAGTTCACAGCACCTCTAAAATTGGAATTCAGAGCTGCCACTGTGGGTATTTCTATTATCTTTAGCATCCAGCCGGACGGTGGCGTGTTTAAATATAACTGTCCCTCTAACTGTTGTTTTGTGTTGTCATGTTGGAACTGACTTATAGCACATTTAATGGGGGGTTTCAAGGTAAGTGAGATGGTTTTACCAGTAAGGAAGGAATTGTTTTACCAGTTCTATGGCCACAAAGAAAGATGTGAACCCAGTCGCAGCCCATCACTCTATCCACTATGAATAAACCTGCTAGCACTGCCTCGGATTCCGGTTGAGTGTGCACTCAATATCAATCCCATCGGAAGGAAGGAAGGAAGGAAGGAAGGACAGGGAGAAACAAGGAAGGAAGGAAGGGATTCACCATAGTGAGGCTTGTTGGGGAGAAAATCAGCTCCTGGACTAGCAGAACATCCTGACACAGTCTATATAGTATGAGAATCTTTAAAAGTCTGAAAACACATTCAGAACCCACATTTTTCCCTAGTCAATAATCATCACGTGATTAATCAGACAGAATGGCAAGCTGCACGAGCATATGTTACCAGTCCATCAAAACTAGGTTCATTAAATGATTCAGTCTGAATTTGTAAGGCCTGTTAGATAATCTACAAGCAGGAATGAATTAATCATACTGGTTCGGGGCAGTTATTTTTGTCTGTGTTCGTTTTTATAAATAATTTCCTTCCTGTTTCCGTGTTATGCTAAAATTAACTCAGGCAAAAAAAAAAAGTCCCATGGGAACCAAATTTAAATAATCTGCTTTGTGAATATATTTAAAAAACACACTTCCGAATGTAATAAGAAACATGACCAAGGACACGTTTCTGAGCCAAGAACATTGCCGCATTTGGAGAAGCACGACATCCACCATGCAATTCACACGTCAGGACAGGGACTGGATTGGTTCCTAACAGAATTTTCACAGAGGTAATCACTCATCATGAAGCCCCTGATTTTGGAGAAAATACCTCCGGCTTTCTCCGAACGCTGTCTTCCAGACAAACCTTTTATCACAGTTGCTGTGTTGAGGCCTGGAAATTACCACTAGATGGCAGCATTAACAAGTCTGAAAAACCACACAACCCCTGTTTTGTAACAACCCAACACAAGGAAAAAGGTTTCTACAGCTTGCAACGGATTCTTGTGTCCTTCCACAAAAATATCACGACAATGGGGATTTTGAAGCTGTCAATCAGGCTCAGATCGTTTTCTTTCAAAGAATAAAAGTTTTAACAAAGTTGGCACACACACACACCCAAACAAGCCCTTCTATTGGAATTAGTAATATGCATATTATTATTATTTTGCCCCTTATGCAAAGACTCCCTATCAGTTGCCAGGATTCTTCTTTGCCTCGTAGCAAAAGTGAATCTTGATTCGGTGCGGACCAAGCTGGATGGCATAGAAAAAGCAACCGGGGGGAAAAGATTTTCCAGAACCACTTAAAAATATTAGGTTTTTTTTTTAATTACAGCCTCCATTCAGAAGTTCATCGCTAGCATGGCCATGTGCATTCGCGAAGGCTTTCACGGCCGGGATCTGATGGTTGTTGTGGGTTTTCCGGGCTCTTTGGCCGTGTTCTGAAGGTTGTTCTTCCTAACGTTTCACCAGTCTCTGTGGTTGGCATCTTCAGAGGACAGAGCATGGGCAGAGTTCCTACTCCAGTCCTCTGAAGATGCCCATGGCCACAGAGACTGGCAAAATGTTAGGAAGAACAACCTTCAGAACACGTCAAAAGAGCCCGAAAAACCCACAACAACCATGGCCATGTGCCTTGAGGGATTCTGGGTATTGTGGTCCCCCCCCCAAAAAAAACTTTTCCAATCTTGGTTGTCGAAGCCAATTATATCCCATAGCTTGGGAGCGTTAGTTTTTAGAGTACAACTCCCAGAATGCTCCAGCATGCATGGGTAGGGCTGAGCCATGGAGGCTGCGGTGTTATATACAGCATGGAGAGAGTGGAGGAGGTTTTAAATCCCTGACCCATGTTAGCCTAGAGAGCCACTGTGCCACCTAGAGGACAGAATGTTGGCCGAGGACTCGAGTCCTGGGTTCACATTCGGGCTTGATCACAGAAAGCAAAGCACGCTGCTTATAAACTGCCCCATAGCACTTAAAACACTCTCTGGGCGGTTTACAAAGTAATTGTGCAGGCTACATGGTGCCCTCCCTCCCCCCATAAGCCAGGTACTCCATTACCCACCTCAGAAGGATGGAAGGCTGAGCGAACCTCGAGCCAGCTACCTGGGATTGAACATGAGTCGTGAGCAGAGTTGTGGCTGAAGTACGGTGGTTGAACCATTGTGCCATGAGGCTCCCAGAAACCTTCTGAGAGGTGACACTTCTGCCACCCTCTCTCTATATATGGAGGTTGACATGTTTCTAAAGAGTTTCTGCGCTCTGTGGAAGCTGGAACCCAGGAAAATTAGGGTTCCAAACCACATGGAAACAAGAGAACCTCTCCAGCTGAGACTCCCCTCCCCCCCCCCACATAAGAGAGAGTCAGAATTCGGGACGATGGGGTGTCATGCGTTTACACAGTATGTATATAAGCAGCATGCTTTATGTCTTTACTACCCACCAGCATGGACGATTTTCCTGAGGTTCATTTCAATCAAGTAAATTGGGCTTTTTTTAAACAGAAAAAAGTAAGAATTCCACTGACTAATCTACCAAACGTTGCAGCCGAATATCTCGCATCCATCCGGATCGGAATGGCTTTTCCGCAATTTGCAGTTACATTACTCGCCTTCCGTGGTTGCCTCCCTTTTGCAAAATGTGTCGGCATTCTTCCGGCGGTTCCCATATGTTTTCATGACGCATGCTTGGTTAATTAAAATCACATTTCCCAAAGGCAGCACAACACAAAGTAATTAACTTTGCATGTCGGGGAACAGATCTTGATTAAGGTTGGGAGGGGAGGAGAGCGAGTGGGGAAAATCTGTAGAAAGGACTGGGAGCAACCCAGGAGGTGTCTCTCAAATGCGTTCAAAATAGGTCCAGAGCATTTGCTATCAAAACTGAGCAAATTATTGGAGGGTTCTTCTTGCCATGCAGCAAGGCAGACACTGAGTGATATGTTGGTTTTATTGGAATAAAGAAGGCCATGCAGTGTAGATTTCCCAGCAACCGACAAAGAAGCCGCCCAGTTTCCAAGAGACCGTCTGTTTCTTCCCCAGCATTCAGGAGCCAGCTGTGCGTTCTCATGGCATAGTTGAGTGACCCCTCGCCCCACCCGTAGCCCCTGGCGTACAACACCCACAGCACAACACCTGATCGTAGCGTTAGCTATGTGTTAGCAGGCATGTGTTTGCAAATGACCAAACTCCATTTCCTAATTATTATTTTTTTTAAAGGAAAACAGCTTTGGAGGGTGCCACTGAAGAAGAAGCATCACCAGCAGAGAATGTCGGTGCTTAACCCTCTTCCCCTCCTGTTCGTCCTTCGCCCTCCCTATGCTCCTGATTTCTCCCCCTCTGCCCCCTACTACGGCTTGTAAAAGGTGCATTTGCCACAAAAGCAAGAGGACAGAATCCTATGGCACGTTTTTGCTTCCCTAAGAGAAACGGTGTAAGTTTCCTAGCGGGCAAATTGCCACTCATTAACGAGGTGTGGGTGCCGTTCCTCAGCGCGCACGATCGCTCATCGGATTGGGGCGCTCCCGGGAACGCAACCCACGCCTTGTTGGGGAGGAGCCCTTTGCCACCAAGACTTATTTTTTAAAAATATTATTTTATTTATTTATTTTTTGGATTTCTATCCCGCCCATCTAGGCCAGAGGTCTACTCTGGGCGGTTTACAAATTTAAAAACAATAAAACCAAAAAACATATATTATAGATCCAAGGTGGCGAAAGCATAAGAAATTAAGATACAGTATGGCAGGAGGGAAAGCCTGCCCAAATAGCCAGGTTTAAAGTTTATTCCTGACTTAAACAGCTGTCCTCCTGCAAGCGGAAAATGACAAGGAGGCTCACCGGGGAATCGAACTCCCAACCTCTGGCTTTTCAACCAGATACCTAAATGGCAGCTATCCAGCGGTTCCTTAGAACCATGTACCATACTGAACTGACAAAAGCCACTCCTTCAGTTGAGGAGGAGTTTTTTTTGACCTTCTGCTCTGCTTTTGCTGCTCCTAGGAAGAATATAAAGTCTACTTGGGCACTGGGGATTTTCCAAGGATGTTACCTGCATTTAAAAAAATGCTTAACTTAAAATGCTATAAATGATCAAGCACCACTAAGATGATATGGGGTGTAAATTAAAAGAACAGGGGAAGAACAGAGAAAGTGCATCAAGTACTGTATGACTGGATCAAAAAAGTTGCTTTGATCTTACATGAGAGCTTGGCTTCACTTTCTCATGCTACCTGACTCTCTGTTTGGGCACATTCTGTATCAATGACTAGCTAATCTGCTTTACACCCAACCCTTTTCAGTAACAGAAGATAACAAGGCTTGGACAAATAGGAGAGTAATCCTGGCTCCGAGTAACTCCAAGGGATGTGATTGTGCCAAGAGAAGAGGCAGTCTATAAAAGAGCTTGTGAAGCTCCTGGACTGAGAAAGGGAAAGCTCTCCTGAGTTGGCAGGGCCTGGAGAAGAGGGAGAAAGGGAGCATTGGTGCCACCGGAATAAGGTCCCCCTGAAAGACGAAGACACCTCCAATCCAGCCAGGAGATGCGTGGATGTAGACCAGGGTCACAATGGTGCACAGCCCTATGTTTGTTACGCTCGTCTTGACCTATCTGTCGTCCTTCGTTGGCCTGATCGGCAACCTCATCGTCCTTTTCGCTTTCATCAGCAATGCCATCCGTCACAAGGTGGTGGAACCTCTGGACCGGATCATCATCAACATGGCGCTGGTCAACTTCCTTCTCTGCTGCTACAGGGCCATCCCCGGGCTGCTCCTTTCCAGCAGCACCAACGTTTTCAACGAGCTGGGCTGCAGGATTCTTCTCTACACCTACCACACACTCAGGCTGATCAGCATCTGGTCCGTGGAGAACCTGAGCTTCCTCCACCTCATCAAGATCCGACGGCCCAACCAGCCGTGGGCAAAGTTCATCGACCGGCACCAGGGACAGTACGTCAACAGCATCCTCGTGGCCTGTTGGATTTTCACGATCCTCTTACATATCCCTTACCTGACGTATGACAGTGCAGCAGTGAGAACAAACAAGACCATAGTCCTCCTGGCCATTTCAACCTGCTTAACGTACACAGAGAGCTCTTCCATTAGGTACAGCACTTACGTATCCATCGGCTTGGACCTTGTCCTCATCACGCTAGTCGTTGTCCTCAACGGCTTTATTATTGACCTCCTCTGTAAGCACAGCAGGAAGGTGGAGGCTGTCTCCTCCGCCATGGGCACCAGCTGGAACAACCACACCGCCCAGGCCACTAAAATCTTGCTTTCGTTACTCTGCATCTACGTTATCTGCTGGATCTCCAATGACATGGTCTGGATAGCCACCATCTCCGGGTATATCAAGAGCAATTTTGAACACAGCCTCCTCAGCGCACTCTACGGCATCCTGGCTTCCGTTTATTACTCGGCCAGTTCCTACGTGATCGTGTTTGGCTACCAAAAAGTCAGAGAGTACGTGGTGGAAGCCTGTGGGTGCCTCAAATGGACGAGGCCCACCGTCGTCCCTCGTTGAGAGGAAGGGGCAGGCCTTCCAAAGGGCGGAGGAAGGGCTCTTGTCCGTTCGGATTGGGAACCGACTTGCTCTAAGCCGCAAAATTCTGGTCACCGTCTGGGAAAACCACAACTTAACAAAGAATCCATTTACAGTTCTGGTGGATGGACTTAGCTCCTGGATCCTCGCTGGCTGACACCTCTGGCATCCTTACTGATGGGAGAGGAGATAAAGATCGCACAAGAAAGAAGTCCATCGAGCCTGCTAAGAACGCACAGCTGCTGGACTAAACCCTGGCCCTTTGCAGCTGCTCAGGTCTTCTGATCAGGTTGCACGTTTTTTTTTATATACCAACGTTCATGTAGATGTTCCATCTCTTATGGAACCACAGCTACTGCTACCTTCTTCTGTGGCTTGTTTCAGGTAGCTGTAATAATAGCTTTTGTAGGGGAACTGGGGGTGTGAAGTAGTCAGAACCAGAGAGCGGGGCAGAAAGAAAGCAACCCGGGACTACTAGCACGGAGAAAGGAAGAAGAAAGCCACCTGACGCCAAGGAAGGGAAAAGCAAGAGTCAAAGGCAGCTCGGGAATAACAAGCAGGGGAAGGCTGTGAGGTTGATGGGGGGACCTTTTAAAATGTGCAGCTCTCTGGCAGGCACATTGGCAAAGGAAAGGAAGATTTGACCCATAAGGTTCTAGGGGAAAGTATGGGACAGAACCTGGGTATTGGCCACCTCACTAGAAAGAAACCAAAGCTGACGACACTCCCGGTTAGAGTAGCAGTACAAGTAGGATAGGAACCAACCCCTTTATTTTTACCACAGAGTACCTGGCTATTGAAATGGCAGCCCCAAACACAGTTGTTCTGGTTAATTTTAAAACAAAAACAAAAAAATCACAACTCCATGGCAAAACAAATGAGACAGGAAGCTTCGCAATTAGAAGCAGAGTTTATGTAAATGATAAAAGATACTGTATGTCATTATCCTCCAACATCATTCATAGCTTTGCAAACTGAGCATTACCCTGCTTTTGTTTACTAATGGGTCACAGTTCCATGTTGCTTCTGCAAATGCCATTCTGAAGATAGTAGCAGATCATATTCATGAAGCTGCTCACCTCCTCTTTCAGCACATTAATTAGGGATGTGTTCAGGTCCCAGTGGCTTGATCACTCGGATCACTTTAAAATTTAATTTTACACAGACACAAAACACAGTCATTTATACAGTGGACCCTCAACTTACAGATGGCTCCACTTGCAGACTTTTCGAGTTACAGACCTCTCTGGCCGCAAAATTTAGGTTCGACTTGCAGCCGGAGAATCGACCTAGAGACCAGGGGAAAGAACCAAAATGGAACGAAAACGGCTAGTTACGGATTAATCGGTTTTCAATGCATTTTAGGTCAAAGAAGCCTCAACCTACAGACTTTTCGACCTGCAGCCACCGTTCCAATACAGATTAATTCTGTAAGTCGAGGATCCACTGTACAGCAATCGTCCCTGGCAGATTTATTGATAGATGCCATGTCCTACACCCTATTAAAAATCTGTGTTCCTCTTGCTCAGACTGTTTACTGTGAATTATAGCAGGTCATGTGTACAAACACGGTATGACTTTAAAAAAAAAGAAAACAACAAGAAATGTTAATGCTTAAACACAACACAACATAATTGTTGTGAGCCGCCCAGGGACCTTTGGGTAGAGCGGGCGGCATATAAATTAAATAAATAAATAAATAAATAAAAATTAAATAAATAAATAATGTAACAAAGCAAAAAGCATGATCTCTGCTATAGCTGGACAATGGTTTTCCCCTGAATCTTTCAACCAGATTTAGAGGCGGGGGGCTGTGTCCCACAGAAATCCAGTATAGTTTGTTTTTAAAGAATTAGAACACAGAACCCTGATGGATCAGATCCAAAAGGTATCAGGTCCAGCGTTCTGTCCCACACCATGGCAAACCCAGTTGCCTATGGGAAAGCCATCATCAAAATGTGAATGCAATCACTAACGGATAGACAGAGACACAAGTACTGTACAGGAATATATATCCACCATGACTAATAGCGCTGGGTTGTCTCATCCTCCATGCATCTGTCCCATCTCCTTTTAAAGCCATACAATTTGGCAGCCATTGCTACATCTTGTGTCAGAGAGTTCCACAGTTTAGCCATGCACTGTCTAAGTACTTTCATCCTATCCAGAAATTCCTACTTTTCCATTTCTTTGGAGGGTCCTGGCGTCTAATGTTACCCTATTTTCTTGGAAAATAGCCTTCTATAGCATGTGCACACAGCAGAGCATACTCACTGTGATCTCTGGTAAAGGAACAGGAGCTTTATCAGGGCAACTCTAATCTGTGAAACGTTGAATAGACATGTAAGTATTTACATCTGGAAATCACATGCAACGTGGACTAAACCCACTCCTAATAATGCACAGATTGGAAACATCAGTTCCTTTCCAAGACAAACAGGTGGCAAATGCTTGCTTCTAATCAGCAGAATGCCAATAAATGGCTCCATGCTTTGCTGTTCCACGTGCAGGAACAAAAGTTGAAGGCCCAACTGATTCCTGAGTGCTGAAATCCTCGTTTTCTGTTATATTACTAAGTGAAAGGAAAAACCGAAAAAGGACAATGCAGAGTGGAGAATTAAAAACCAGCACTGCAAACAAGCGGGCCGTTCTTTAAAAATTCGCACAAACATGTACGGGGAAACTCTTTTGGAAATGAAATGGACTAGGAAAATCCACTTTGCTGTATTCCTCACTTACGTTAAAGGCAAAAATGTATCATCAATTAATTTATATCTATTTATTGTGTTAGTATCACTCTTCTCAGCCAGTTCTAGGCCATGTACCGTGTAATCTTCTTTCTTGCTTTATCTTCGCAACAACCCTGTCAAGCTGGGTGAAAGTGACCAGCCTAGGGTCATCCAGCGAGTTTCAACTGAATCTGGATCTCTCGAATTCCAGCCCAATCATTATGGCTTGGTCCACACCAGACAGGATGACTGATCAATGACTTGCTCCAGGGCCAAGCTGATTCTAGGCAGGTGTTTTGACTTGAAGCCTCTGGAAGGTTTGGCTTCAGGGAGACCCAGAAGCTGCAAATCAAGGATCACTGGAGGCTTCCAGGAAAAGAGTTTAGAAAATGTGGTCTTTTTTTTTTCAGTGCGCTTTACTTAGAGAACTTAACATCACACTCCGAGAATCGCGTGGTTCTTTCAGGTTCCTGTTTGCGGAGTGCAACAAAAAAAGAAACCAAGCAATAAAAAAAAATCCCCCTATGCTCTAAAAATTCCATGCTAGACTTTGCTTATCCCTTTTCACTTTGCTACATTATCTTATATATCCATCGCGGCCTCAAAAAGGTTTTGGGAGCATACTTGTTTGTTCGCTTTTGGCAACATGTCCCATGTGTATTTATTTATTTGGAAATGTGTATGCATTTATTTGGGACACCAAGGAAGGGTCAGACTACCAAAGAGGGTGGGTGAGCTCTGAATTTAGAAGTGAAGCTCCCTTAATTAGTAAAAGGTATTTGATGATGGCACACGTTTTTCTCACCTCCTCATTTTGAAAATCAAGCTTGCTTCGTCTTGCTATCGGTCATCAGGCGATGAAGACGGCCAAGTTTGGCTGCTTAGGCTCCATGTTCAGAGGAATCTCAGTGTGAGAGGATGAGCGTGTTCTCAGCTTCTAAATGCAAGCTGACCATCTCATGGAGTTTGACCCTTTGTGCACATGGCATAAGCATTTCACACGACCCATGAACACGGCAGCATGCAGGGAGAGTCCTTTCTCTACATGTTCGGTGCTGTACCTTTAATCAATGACGTTCATCTGTTGCCCAGTGGGAAAGAGGGACAGTCAATTTACTTAAAACAATCAGCAAATCACTTGATAGCTCTAAGTGCAACCACTAAGTTCAGCTTAATGCATTTCATGGGGGGGGGTTGAGATCATGGAAACATAGGATTGGGTGGCACCGGTTCTGAAGGACAAGGGCAGTCCCACCTAACAAGAAAACTTTGCAATCACAGAGGTACCAGGGATGAAGCATTAAACCATACTTCCCAGCCTACTTCTAGTTATAAAGTCGATAGAGGGAAGTTCTTTTCCCCTCCCACGCAAGACCAGAATCAGGGGACATCCACTCCAATGGAGTGCTGGCAGAGTGAGAACAGACCAAAGGTTAAACATTTCTTGACCCAACGTGTTGTTAATCCGTGGAACTCCTTGCCACAGGGGGTAGTGATGCCATCTGGCCTAGAGTCCTTTAAAAGGGGATTGGACAGATTCCTGGAGGAAAAGTCCCATCGCAGGTGACAAGCCCTGACGGGGATGTATCATCTCCAGCCTTCAAAGGAAGGTACCTCCAAAGGCCAGGTGCAGGGGAGGGGGGGTCAGGAGACAAGGTTCTAGTTGTCTCATGGGTTCTGAGAGGCCTCTGGTGGGGGCCACTGTGAGGTAGGAATCTGGACTACATGGGCCCTTGACCTGATCCAGCAGGGCTTGTCTTATGTACCTGTAACCAGCTTTAAAGTCAGCTTAAAAGGATGCCTGGCAAACCCTTGCCATACATTTTTGGGACATTCATGTATAATTTTTTTGTTGAGCAGCCTAAAGTTGCAATAAACTCTCTGCTCAAATCTTCTCCTTTATTACAGAGACTGGGCAAATTACAATGCCTCCATTTTTATAGCCTATATAGATGTATTCAATATTTTTCTCTAGCAAAGTCACATGGACGCAGGAAAGAAGGCGATCTTTTCTCACTCAGCTGGTTTCTACAACACCTGCAAATGGATAAAGGGCTTGAGATGAAAATCAAGCCATACCTAGTGGTGCCTCCATTCCCTTTGTTTAACTGTCCGTCAAAGGGAGACATCTCTATGCTCAATTAGGCAGGCAGAAAAGCGCTCTGCCAAAGGACATATTAGGGCTTGCCATTTTCTTATCTGGAGATAGTGCTCTTTATCCCACTCCCCACTTGCTTTGTGTTGAGTCTCCCTTGATCACCCTATTATAAAGTCATCAGTTCTCCCGCAGAAGAATAACTAACTACCAGTCACTCAAAATGTTCACAAGAAAGGCTAACAAAGATAGGCAAATGAGGAATTTTTCCATTTCAAGCAGAGAGATAGCCAAGACCCAGCAGATTATAACCGGAAATTACACTTTCCCACACAACAAGGTCTCCTTAGACGAGCTGCTTACAGGTGTGTTTTTGTCAAGCCCTGTTCTGGCCGACATTTACAATTTCTTATTTCTGGAAATGTTTGGCTTGACTACCGTGGCACATACCTTAGTTATCTCTTGTACAGTTGACGATAACCTGTTGTAGGTGGGGCTGCCTTCTAAGACAAGTTTGGAAACTTCAACATGCTGCAGGCAGGCTGCCGACAGGGGTAGGAACAACACCCTCGCAGAAAACACAAGGTCTACAGAAAACCCAAGAATGAAATCAGAAGAGCCATCAAACCAAGAAAACAACACCGAACTGAAGAAGAAAAACAGCCACCCACAAATAAAGTATTTGTGCCATACATCAAAGGGGTCACGGACCGCATGGGGAAACTTTTGAAAAAGCACAACCTACAAACAGCAAACCTACACCACAAAAATACAACAAATGTTACGGTCAGCAAACGACAGAAGGGACCCCCTCATCACTGCAGGAATATACCGGATACCTTGGAGTTGTGGCCAGGTATATATTGTGACCACAAA
Organism: Pogona vitticeps; assembly: GCF_051106095.1. Taxonomy (NCBI): domain Eukaryota; kingdom Metazoa; phylum Chordata; class Lepidosauria; order Squamata; family Agamidae; genus Pogona; species Pogona vitticeps. Next base: position 4,713,211 of record NC_135787.1, read on the forward strand.
ACACAGCATCCACATCAGAATCAAAGAATGTGAAAAACACTGCAGACTAAAACAATCAGAAAAACCTACAACAACCATTGTATCCCGGTCATGAAAGCCTTCGAGAATATGTTAGTTATGACCTTTAAAGCACTATATGGCTTGGGTCCAGATTATTTCAAGGATTATTTCATGTCTCCCCATATAATCCCACCCCTCCCAAGGTCTTTGAGAAGCCTTCTCTTGGTCTCATCACCATCCCGGGCACATTTGGAGAGAACAAGACTGGGCATTTTCTCAGGTTGTTCCCTGCCTCATAAGGCTCGGCTGGCCCCTTCCTCACAGTCCTTCCATGAGACTACAAATCCAAAACTCTCTTACCAGTGGCTGCTCTTTCCTTCTATCAGGTACAGTAGGTCTAAAGCCCAAAAAGAGGCTACAGGAGTTCATTGTGTTTATTTATTTAAAACAGTATCCCTCCAATCTATTATTCTCTGGGTCTTCTGGAGAACAACCCTTATCATACTTACTGGTCATGCCTGCAAAGGATAATGGGAGTTGTATTACAAGACATCTGGGGGTGTGCCATTTTGGAGAAGTCCAGCTGAAAATAATTCTGTCCCACCTGTCAGCTAGTTTTGTGGAAAATTTACAACAAAGCCCTAAAACAGATTTTAAAAAACAACCTCAGACAATTAGTTAAACAACAGAAAATAGCAGCAATTATAAACTATCTTCAGAGGAATGTTGAGAAATCTACTAAATCTACCCGCTGGAAATCAAACAAATATACTTGCCAGTGTATTTGTCACATTTGCCCACTTCTGGTGAAAGCGGAAGGTTTCTTAAATCCAGTTTAAGAAAATTGTGGCTAGAATTGTCTTCACAGGTGAAATTTTTAGTGGCTGTTTTCTCATTTTGGTTTTAAGGTATCTACAAGAGATTTTGGAGGAACAGATAAAAAAAGAAGTCAATAAATACAGAGTATTTGGGAAAAACATATTTGGCCTTTTTGATCTCAAAAGTAGAGAAGATATTGAACTGATATTTTATAATAATTATGCCTTAATCTAACATTCCCCAATCTGGCAAATATCTGCAGGTATCTGCAACCATCACTTCTATCATCCCCCATCAGCATGGGATTGTAGTTCAACATATCTATAAAGAACCAGCTTGGGAAAAATCAGTATGTGACTGGCAAAATCCATTTTGCCAAAAAAAATTTGGACTTTACATATAAGAGTCACTTTCCTGGCAAAATCTCATGCCATAAACTTCTGGACTTTATGTCTTCACACTGGTACAGCCTGATGAAGTGGTGTTTTGATCCACAAAAGCTTGGCTATTGTTTGGTCAATTTTAAGTGTTCTATAGAGGCTTCCCCAATTGCATATGTATTTTATAAATGGATCATTGGTTTTCCTAATGTTTGTGCATCACCTTAGGAACTGTAGTGACATCCTGTGGTAACACAAACATTGCACTGCACTGTGGTGACTGGAGAGAAGTCCCAAAACAGAGCTGAGTAGGCATCCTTCAGTCTCCAGAGGCTATGGTGACATGCTCTGTATGGAGGACTTGGAACAGCATCTAGTGTGGCTGAGAAGGCCAATTCGAGAGTGACCATCCCTTCCACACTGAAGACAAATAAAATCTGTCCCCTGTCCAGCTCCCTGATTTTGCTGCTTTCGGGATTGCCTCTTTGCTTCGGCTTGCTGGACAAGGATCTCTTCAAATTGGGAGAGGCTGTGATGCACCGCCTGCCTCCAGGCTGAATGCTCAGAGGTCAAGGTTTCCCATCTGTTAAGGTCCATTCCTAAGGCCTTCAGATCCCGCTTGCAGATATCCTTGGATCGCAGCTCTGGTCTCCCTCTGGGGCGCTTTCCCTGCACTCATTCTCCATACAGGAGATCTTTTGAAATCCAACCGTCAGCCATTCTCACGACATGCCCGAGCCATCGCTGTTTCAGTAATGTATACGTGCTAAACATTCCAGCTCGTTCTAGGACTACTCTATTTGGAACTTTGTCCTGCCAGGTGATACCAAAAATGTGTAGTAGACAACACATATGGAAGGTGTTCAGCTTCCTCTCCTGCCGTGCACAAAGGGTCCAGGACTCACTGCAGTCCAGGAGTGTGCTCAGGACACAGGCTCTATAGAGCTGGATTTTGGTGTATGCCGTCAACTTCTTATTAAGCCATACTCTCCTTGCGAGTCTAGAGAACATGGTAGCTGCTTTGCCAATGCGTTTATCCAGCTCAACATCTAGAAAGAGAGTGTCAGAGATCGTTGAGCCAAGGTACACAAAGTCATGAAGAACCTCCAATTCTTGTGTGGAGATGGCAATTGAGGGAGGTGAGTCCACGCCCTGGCCCATGACTTGTTTTTTCTTCAGGCTGATTGTTAGTCCAAAATCTTGGCAGGCCTTGCTAAAACGATTCATGAGTTGTTGGAGCTCTTCAGCAAAACAGAGCTAGGATGATACTATCTTACAACCACCAAAAGGGTTAAGCACGGGCATTTTTTTAACAACTCCCAGAAAACCTTAGACTAGAGGAATTCTAGGTGTTGTCCAAAACAGCTTTTCTGAGCTCTGGCTAGGTTTGATCAAATTACCTCTGAGTGACGCCTCTGTTATTGCACTGCAGATTTTATTCATTCTACAGGTTTGGACTTTCTAATCATGCCCAACAACAAGCTTTTCTCTTGAGTTTTTCCAGAAGAAGCTACCATGTAGCCATCTTTCCCAAACACAGAATTTTACAGAGTAATCCTGGAGAGGATTCATTGACAACCTTCATTCTAACCCATCGCTTCTTCTAACGGTTTCTTTACCACCAGAAGGTTTTATCTTGGAAATATTGGAGGCAGGTCAATGAAAATGTCCAGAAAGGCAGATACCATGATGAGTATCATTTTAAAAAGTAATTGCCAGATCTTTATGTAAATTACGGGATCTTTATGTAAATCTACGGTATATGAGCACATTTCCAATACTGTACAGTGTTCGGTTCTGGTCACTATGTCTGGCCAAGCAAAAACAGCCAAGAACCAGTGCATAAAAGAATGTATAATGTAAGAAAGGTTACATTTTCCTCTGCCTCTACAATACACTAGATCAGTGGTTCTTAACCTTTGTTACTCGGATGTTTTTGAACTGCAACTCCCAGAAACCCCAGCCAGCACAGTTGGTGGTGAAGGCTTCTGGGAGTTGCAATCCAAAACTCCTGAGTAACCCAAGGTTAAGAACCAGTGCACTAGATCACAAGATCTCCAACCAGAGCCAAAAGGTGGGAATCTCAAGATCTATCAAAGGAAGTGCTTTTTCACCAAGCCATCATGTGGGATTTGCTCCTGCAAGATGCAGTGAGGGCTTCCTCCTTGGGTCGCTTTAAAAGGCTACAGGTTGCATCGATCCATAAAGCTGCCATCCCTTATGCCTGTTTATCTGGCCTAATATCAAAGGCAGAAAGCTGCTGCATGCTAGTTATATTTATGAATATTTATTTAATTTCTCTCCCACCTTTCTCCCTGGAAAAAGGAGAGAGCTTAGGGGGTGAGCACAAGAGTGCCTTTCTGCTGTTCCTTGTTCCCCTGAAACCATTTGTTCCCCCCTAACCACTTTTCTATACAGCAAGACCCCTTTTAGCCATGGGATCCGTATCTGCTGATTCACTTATCCACGGTCCTAAAAGACTAAAAATAGAGAAAGGAAAATATATTTCTCAAGGTTAAGTGACCAGAAAACTGGCCACTAGAGAGAGCCAGAGACCCTGCTATGTCTAGAGCTCGCAATAAAGAACACAAAAATAGCATTCGATGTTATCCGCGTTTTCCAACATTCGCGGGGGGGCTGATGGCTTGGAACTTCCTGTACCTGTACTTCTATCTAGCTTTGACTAGCAAAGACCAGTTGAGAGGCCCCGAGAAAGCAAGTGAGAGGGAAAGGGGAAGGAAGCCCCCTCAACTTTCCCTCAGGGCGTCCACGGGGGGGAACTTACACCGGCTCCTCCCCGCTGCCCTGCAGGCAGTGAATTAGCCACCCGCCTCTTATCGCTTCAGTCCATTGAGGGAAGGACCCTGCACCAAATAACACCGAGCTAACATTCTACAAAACAAACAAACAAACAAAAAGAGCCGCGGAACACACTTCCGCCATGTCCTTCTTCCATCGGGATTCAATGGCGGAGGACCACAACATGCCGTTTTCCAATCAGGCACCTGGCAGGCCGCCTATGAAACCCCTCGGCGGAGGTTAACCGGAGGTCCTCTGCGGTTGCTAAGGTTACCAAACGTGCCGCTCTCCCCCCCGCCCATCCTTCCGCTTCTCTATGGTCTGTTTCGGTCCCGCCTTCTCGGTGGGAAGCGAAGGCCGGCGGGGAGTGGTTTCCTTCCTATGTTGAGGGGGTGGGTTTTTTTCTACCCCAGCCTCCCCGCCCGGGCTTGGTTTGGATTGGTCGGCCGAAAGGCAAAGGGGGCGTGGCTAAAAGGGAGAGGAGGCGTGGGCGGGCGGGGCGCCGGGAGGGTCACGTGGCGAAGATGGACCCCGTGCTGTACGTCTTAGCGGCGGCGCTGCTGGCGGCGCTTTTGGTCTTCGTCAGCCGCGTCAGAAGAGAGGCGCGGGCGGGTAGGCTCGGCGGGGGCGCGCGGCGCGGGAGGGGGGCCCACACGGGATGTTCCCGTGAGGGAGGGAAAGAAGGGAGCCTGGTGCCCCCCCCCGGACTGACGTGTCACGGCTGAAAAAGGTTCCCTCCCGGCCCTGGACTACAACTCCCAGAATCCCCTCGCCAGCGTCTGGGCATCTGCCGCTGCCTGTGGAATTCTGGGAGTTGTAGTCCGGCGCTGAGAGAAGGCGCTGGGAGGACCTGTCAGAGGAAGAGAGTGCCTCTGAGCATGTGGAGAAGGTCTCTCATCCTTTTCCTATCCACTGAAGAAACATCAATATCAAGGGGGTTAGGCACTCTGTACATGCTTAGAGGCATGCTTGTTTTGGCAGGTAGACCAGCTGCTATTAAGACTGGAATTCCAGAAACTGGTTTTCTCTATATATTTTTTTTAATGGTTGCTTTGCATTTCAATGGAAACCTAGCAGAATAAGACAAATGCAGGAATCAGGAGGTGAAACCTTTAATCAAACATTAAGAAAATAAAACAAAGAACCAAACAGGGAGTTTTCAATGACACATAATCATGGCCTTGGGTTCTTTTTTAAGGAGTAAGGCGGGATAAAAACATTTTAAATAAATACATTGCAATAAATAAATTCTTAAAGGCTGTGCATCGAGTCCTTGCGGGTCCTTCCCTTCCAAACTTCTATGCCGTTATTAATGTCCCAGATTCATGTAGGTGACGAAGCTGAGGCCAGGTTCGTTGCTTAGATGGAGCAAAATAAGTTATAACCTTTGAACATGTGAAGAATATCTTGTGCCCGAAGCTGACATAACGGGAGGCAGGTCGTTAGTTCCTCTAATTCGGTATTACGCCGACAGCAGTTACCTGGAACTTCCCTAAATCTGGCTGGAGATGCGACGGGTTGAATTATTTGCTGTGTGCCACTTTTCACAGTGTGGCTACACCAGAATCTATTTTTCTGCACCCCATTCTCCCCTCCCACCACAAAAAAATCTTAAAAACGGGAGTGCATCTAATTTTTGCAGATTTCCTTCCCTTTACTGTTATCCTGGGAGTACTTTCAGCCAGTATTTCATATATCTGGGAAGGAGCAAAAGGGGGGGGGAAGAGAGCTCCCACCTTTGTCTTCTTTCCCAAAACTTAAAATTGTGCATATTATGTATTGTATTAGTTAAAGGTTGGAAAAAGTCTATGGCGCACAGTGTATGGTCAGTTTCACTTCAGATTTACCTGGAATGCATCTTACTGTTTGCTCCCTAAATATATGTCTTAACAGTGTGCATACATGTGTGGTTTCTAGGACCAAGAAGTACACAGCAATGTTCATTGCAACACAACCTAATGTTTTGTATTACTGGTACATTGGGTATGTTCACATTGCAGATGCTGCAGCACATTTGTGGGTGGAGGCTGCAAGAATACAAACTTCTGGGGGACTGGAATGTCCCAACCTGGAACATGAAACTTTTTTAAAAAATTCCTCTTAATTGCACACAATACACATGGCTCTTTTGTCCTTTGTTTTGTTGCACACTCACATGTGTCATGGATAGCACTAAATTCTAAAATGTATCAATGACATGTGCAGGCATCTATCTGTCCAGCCACCTTTGGGGTGAGTGCATTTGTATTCTGAATTTTAGGAGGCACGTCGCAGTGAAATCAAGTGGTGCCCCAGGTGTGCAGTCCAGTATTGGACCCTGTGCCTGCATCGTTGGGACAGGGAAGACAGAAGAATGGGATCTGTTTGTGAGATTTATTAGACATCCACCTTTCCCTTTGTCATGCTCTCTGGTACTCATGACCAAGTGCTGATTACAGTACATCTGTTTCTCCAACCATTCTGTGACAGATCAGACCTGACATTTCACAGGCTGAGAAGAGCTGGGTTAAGTGCTTAAATCTGAGGCACTGCGAGCATCCCAGGATGTTGCACAGTTACCTTATTGTTAAAGCTAGTTACACAACAAAATGTTTCTCAGACACTCTAATGCAGCCTCTGTTTCTCCTCTTGTAAAATGTTTTACATGTACCCTAACCCGGGCTTCACTACAGAATCTCTTTCTGTTTTAAAAAGCATTCTTAAAGAACTGGGCAGATCTGATAGCACTTTTCAAATACAGTACAGTGGTGCCTCGCATAATGAGCGCACCGTTTAACGACGAATCCGCATAGCGATCTATTTTTTAGATTGCTAATGCGATCGCATTGCAATGTTTTAATGGGAAAACATCTCATTGCGATGATCGGTAAGCGTTTCGCTTACCGATCTTGCATTGTGATGTTTCTAAAACAGCTGATCGGCGGTTCCAAAATGGCCACCGCAACCATTTTCGCGCAGTTTCCTCACTTACTGAGGGCGCAAAAATGGCGGCGCTATGGAGGCACTTCGCATAATGGTGAGTTTGGGCCCCATAGGGTTAAACAAAGTTTAATGCGCTCCTATGATGGTTTTAGTTCCGTTTTATTATGTTTCCGGATAGCGATGATTAATCCGGAACGGATTAACGTTGCTATGCGGGGCACCACTCTCCTGTCATGCAGAAGAGAGGCAGGACCTGTTCTGAGTCATCCCAGAGGACAGGACACACAGCAATGGGCTAAAGCAACAGGACACCAGATTTAGGCTGAATATTAGAAAAAACGTCTTAACTGTTAGAGCATACAGTACGACAATGGAATCCATGACCTCACGGGGAGGTGGTGAAGGCTCCAACACTAGAGGCAGTCAAGGGAAAATTGGACAGCCATCTGTCAGGTCTGCTTTGATTTGGATTTATGCCTTGAGCAGAGGGTTGGACTCGATGGCCTTATAGTCCCCCTTCAACTCTATTTTTCTGTAATTGTACAATAAACAGCTTGTCTTCAAAGGAAAAAAATGAATTTATGCATGGTTCCTTCCTTCCCCCTGTCTATCTTGATTTATGCAGAATCCTTCCTTCAATACCACTAACTTGAGGGAAAATGCTATGAGACTTGAAAAGCAGTTCACAGTTTTCTGACTTTTAATTGCCCCTGATAAAAATATATTTGATCTGGCACCTGTTTAGATTGTTTGTATTTTGCAACACGAGTGGTTGTATTTTGTGTCCTTCAAAAGCTACCTAGGAGTAAGAGCCCCTCTCTTTCTCTTTTCCTTGATCCACACCCCCGTTTTACACCGATTCTGTTAAGATAACCGAAGCTCACTCAACCCTCTTTCTTTAGGACTCCACTTTGAAGTGACTGATGTTCTCCAAAGTGGAGTCCTAAAGAAAGAGGGTTGAATGAGCTTCTGTTATCTTAACAGAATCGGTGTAAAACGGGGGCGTGGATCAAGGAAAAGAGAAAGAGAGGGGCTCTTACTCCTAGGTAACGCTGCTCATTTTGCCAGTGCTTCCCAGAGTGAATCATCAAAAATTAATCTGCCTTGCAGCAACTATTTTTCTGTTTCTTCGTTCCCTGCTGCCTTCCTTTGGAAAGGTGTTTGAAGCAGGTTGAGTGTTTTGAAGCAGGTTGAAATCACTGCTGGCTTTTTTTAATTTCTGAAAAGACAAGGGTCGGTCCAGCTTCATTCGAAAGAAGCCTTTGTAGCTCGCTTTGGCACTTGATGCCGGCTAACTGGTAAGCAGTCGTCGTAAACAGTGCCCCGATATGTGACCTTAAGACCATAATTTATGCCAAGCGGCATAGGTATCATTTGAAGCATCAAAATCTTCCTGCTCTTTTGATTTAAAATTCAGCCTCCAAAAGAGTTCTGTGAAATTCAAAAGCTACCCCTCTTCTTTCCAAACAGGAGCAGGATTATAAATCATTACTGTGATGCTGTTCTGTTTGGTATTTCAGAGATAAGACATCTGCCCGCTTTCTAGGCAAAGTGCATCTGTTAGCCATTACTTTCTGTATGAGTATCTTTTATCCATACACCAATGTTTTTTCAGGTCATTTCATGGCTAATAAAAATAACAGTTGAACATAATTTTTTACGGCAATATTGATGAGAAAATAAAATATAAGAAGCAAAAGAGTGTGCTTGTTTTATATGAAGCCAAACTACATAGTTGAATATATGATAAGCATCACCATCGCTGGTCTGTTGTCTTTGGAGTTGGTTTTTTGTTTTGGTGGTGGTTGTTTCGGCTTTTTTTCCCCCCAGATTGTTTGAATTTTAGATTCAGATTCTGCATAAGCACACGTTTTACTTGGTGGTACCTCAATTATGTAATTTGCTAGCCAGGAGAGTTTATCTCGTATCTGTGTTATTGCTTCTTACGTTACAAGTCAATACATATTTCTATAATAATGTGAATTAATACTTGTATGAATAGTTTAGAAATACAGTAGGATTCCCGTATCCATGGGATCAGTATCCACTGTTTCATCCATGGTCTGAAAATATTAAAAATAATGAAAGAAAAAAATCCAGAAAAAAATATTTTCACATGTATTACTAGAACAGGCCACTCAGTGGAGCCAGAGATCATGTTATGAATACTTGTTTGTGAAGAATACATAGCATGGTCCCTGGCACCCTCTAGTAGCCAATTCTGGTAATGCACATGGAAGCATATTTTTCTCTTTTTTCCCCTTTTACCATGATATATACAAGCAGAGGTCCCCAACCACCAGTCTGCGGCCCGGTGCCAGTCCGTGACCTGAGCCAGATTGGGCCATGGAGACAGACCTCCCACCCCCACCCCTGCACGGACTCACCCCCGCACAGCTGATTTGCGGATGCACGCACACTCCAGCATGCCCGTGCATGCACATGAGCACCACACCATCATATGCACATGTGTTCATTCGCATACACGCACGGAGGTGCTCCGCCTTCCCCAGCCAGTCAGCAGGATGAAAAAGGTTGGGGACCCCTAATATACAGTATATAGTTTTTTATTATCCATGGTTTTCAGTATCCGCGGGGGCTTGAAACCAATCTCTAGAAACTATGGGGATTCTATTGTATATAGAATATTGTATCCGCCTTTGATACCGTCGACCACAGTATTCTCCTGGGAAGGCTCTCCGAGTTGGGATTCGGTGGCCTGGCTCTTGCCTGGCTCCATTCCTTCTTGGAGGACCGTAACCAGAGAGTGCAGATTGGAGAGAGCTTCTCAGCCCCGTGGAGCCTCAATTGTGGGGTCCCGCAGGGCTCGATTATCTCCCCAATGCTGTTTAACATCTATATGAGGCCGCTGGGAGGGGTCATCAGGAGGTGTGTCATCAATACGCTGATGACACGCAGCTCTACATCTCCTTTTCACCAACTGCAGGAGATGCCATTCTGTCCCTTGAGCGCTGCCTGGGGGCTGTACTGCAATTGATGCAGGAAAATGGACTGAGGCTGAACCCGGACAAGATGGAGGTCCTTCGGGTGGGCGTCCCAGACATCAGTGGTCCAGGAAACTCCCTCTCCTTTGGGGGGGGATGACTCTTACCACGAAGAGTAAGGTTCGCAGCTTGGGAGTACATCTGGACCCGGCACTCACTATGGAGACCCAGGTGTTGTCAGTGGTCCGTTCCGCACATTTCCACCTTCGGCGGATTGCCCAGCTGCGTCCCTATCTTGATGTGGGGGAGCTCACCACTTTGGTCCATGCGCTTGTACCCTCGAGATTAGACCACTGCAACATGCTCTTTGTGGGGCTGCCTTTGAGATTGATGCGGAAACTTCAAATGTTGCAGAATGCGGCGGCCAGACTCCTTAGTGGGACGAGAAAACATCAGCATATTTCCCCCATGCTGGCTGCCTTGCATTGGCTGCCCATTCCTTTCTGCGTTGATTTCAAAGTTCATACAGTGAAAAATACTGTAAAGCCCTAAACAGTTCAGGACCTCAATATCTGGCAGAGCGCCCTCTCCCACCCAGTTCTGCCAGAGTCACTCGTTCCAGCCAGGCCGGGCGGCTGAGGGGCCTAACGCCGAGGGAGGTCCAGAAGGAAAGAACGAGGAGCAGGGCCTTCTCTGCAGTGGCCCCTCGCCTTTGGAACAGCTTGCCCATGGAGATCCACCTGGCTCCCTCTCTGGGTGTTTTAAGGAACAGACTTAAAATCTGGCTATTTGGGCAGGCTTTCCCTCCTGCCGTATCTTAATTTCTTATATGATGGGCGGGATAGAAAATAAATGAATGAATGAATGAATGAATGAATGAATGAATAAATAAATAAATAAATAAATAAATAAATAAATAAATAAATAAATAAATAAATAAATAAATAATCAACTGTCAACCTTTAAAACTCTACCTGGCTTAGAGGTGCCTAAAATATGTTTTAATTTGATTTTAACAGGCTATAGAAACCATTACCATTAGATACATTTAGTGTGGATGATTATACAGAAAGCAAGGGGAACAAGTAACAAAAAAAAAAAAAAAACACACAAAAACAAAACAGCTCTTCTGTCCCTATCAGTCCATCCTCACCTCTTCCCTCCATCCTGACTGTAAATAGGGAAAAAAGAATTGATTTTTATCCACCCTGATTATAGCTGTCATAGGTATATGGTTGCCCTCTGCTAAATTTTCATATAGATGCCCTTTTTACATTTTAAAAACTGTTGCTAATTGTCAGTATATAGGCTGATGGGTAGTAGCGATCATTCCAGAAGTGCGTATGCAAAATAAGACTAGTGGCAATCTATGCAGCCATCTTCACCATGGTGGTAAAAATATAGCAATAAAGTAAATCAGTGACACCTTGGTCTGTTTCAGTGGAGGCCAGCTCTAGTAGAGTTTTACATCTCCCGCTTGAGTCTGTGAGGATTTCTTGAGTCCCTTTATTTCTAAATTTCACGGATTCGGTGGGCTTACTCAGTTGCAACTTACTACACTAAGCTGATCTTCTGCATAGAATATGAGCTGATACTGTATGTTCTGTGGATGGTGTTAGTGGACCTTTCAGTTGTGTAGTTTGCTCCATGCTTATTCATTTTAAGGACGTAAACGTGATGTTAAAGCTGTTGTTGTTTAGTCGTTAAGTCATGTCCAACTCTTTGTGATCCCCTGGACCAGAGCACGCCAGGCCCTCCTGTCTTCCACTGCCTCCCAGAGTTGGGTCAAAGTCATGTTGGTCGCTTCAATGACACTGTCCAACCATCTTGTCCTCCGTCATCCCCTTCTCCTCTTGCCTTCACCCTTTCCCAACATCAGGGGCTTTTCCAGGAAGTCTCCTCTTCTCATGAGATGGCCAAAGGATTGGATCCTCAGCTTCAGGATCTGTCCTTCCAGTGAGCACTCAGGGTTGATTTCCTTCAGAATGGATCGGTTTGTTCTCCTTGCAGTCCAGGGGACTCTCAAGAGCCTCCTCCAGGATTTTAAAATAGGGCTGCTTATAATTCCTTGGCAAGGCTGTGCGTATTTACCCCTTGTGTTTCTATCTTTGGTTGCATGGATGGAAGCAGGTAACTCTACCCCTGGAAAGGCAGGCTGGGGTTAAGGCATGCTGAAATATGGACCTTTTCTTTCAGGCGATGAGGAGCACCACCAGCATGTGGCAGCTGCCGCAGCCGCCAGGCCCCAGCGCCTCATGGCCGAGCGGGCAGAAGGGATGCCCAGGCGTCGAAGAAACATGGGGAGCCGGCTGTTGGCTCAGAGACGTGCACAGCAAGCGGAGGACGAGGCGGAAGGTAACGAGCGCCACTCGCATGTCCGTGTCAAGATTTTTGTTCTGGTTGATCCGTAGAAGTTATAGCTCGACTCTCAGGGCCCAAGACAACACGTGCATGCATCCGTGGGACGGGGGGGCTTCTGAGCATCTTCAGAGGACAGAACTCAGTCCACGCTCTGGTGAAATTTGTTTGCACTGCGGGATGGATAGTCAAATCCTCATAATCCTCAGGGTGGAGTGATTTTCCATTTTAAGACTCGCCCTGTCCCTCTCCACCTTCCTGAAGCCCAAAGCTGCTTTCCCCCCCCCCTCCTTAAATATTCCCTTCTAGTTTTTAGGACACGGGTCACGTGCAGCTCACAAGAGCCGTGGAGAGGCAGGAGAAAATGGGTTGTGGGCCCTCTGGCTCCCGTGAGTTAAACTCTCCCAGCAGTTTGGCGGCAGGCATCCATCCGGACTGTGCGTGAGGCTGCAAATCACACCGCAGTCAGACCCTGGAATACCGGCTGTCGTGTCCAAGGGGATTCGTCGTGTGGAACAGTCCCCTGCCTTAAGCTCTCGCCTGGGCTGGTCTTCTCCCAGGATAAATGTTTAACCTACTTCTGGAATCGGTGACTGGGATGCACACGGGGGGGAAAGGGGATTGTGACCACCCATGTATGGTGTTCGCCCCCGAGGCGTGGAGGGCAGAGATGAGGAATCGGAGGGGCTGAATTTGAGGCAGGTAAGGGCAGAACGGAGCAGGTTCCCGACTTACCTGGCTTTGGAGCAACAGGCCGCCCTTTGAGCGCCAGGAGCAAAGTGGAAGAGCCACGGGCTATGCTGAAACAGCTGGCTCTGTCTATGGCAATGTAAAGCCGTGAGATTATGGTCTGTGCCGTACCTGCCAGATTGCCTCCTCTCCCCCTTTAGCTAGACCAGGAGTTCCACCCTGGTCTATAAAGGTAAACGTTCCCCTTGACATTTAGTCCAGTCATGTCCGACTCTAGGGTACTGGGCTCATCCCTGTTTCCAAGACATAGAGCCAGTGTTTGTCCGAAGACAGTTTCCGTGGTGGTCACGTGGCCAGCACGACTAGACACGGAACGCCATCACCTTCCCACTGAGGTGGTACCTATTTATCTACTCGCATTTTTAAATGCTTTCAAATTGCTAGGTCGGCAGGAACTGGGACAAGTGTGGATTCAATCTTACGATGGCTGGTCTTCTGACCTTGCAGCACAGAAGCTTCTGCGGTTTAACCCATAGTGCCACCACGTCCCTACCCTGGTCTATAGGTGGCCGTTATTCATAACATAACCACAAAGACCCAGACGCTGTGCTGGCCTCTCCTGTCCCAGACGTGGCCGGGCCAGTACTTGTGCTCCATCTGAAGGGCTCATTTGTTGCTACAGCCTATTATTATTATTATTATTTATTATTTATTTAATTTATACCCCGCCTATCTGGTCGGTGAGGACCACTCTAGGCGGCTAACAACAATAAAATACAATAACAATATAAATAAGCAATTCTAATTAGTAAAAACACTACAATACATTACATTAGTAAAAACACTACAATACATTATAAGGATCAGAAAGTCACAAGTCACCTGTTTTGCAGCTGATTGAACTACTTGCCACACTGTCCACCCCTAGCAGCCAGCTGGTTGTAGCAAGGACCCCCAATTCCCCACAACCAGTTTGATGCTGGAGGGAGGCATCATCCTGATCTTGATTGCATTTGCAGCTTCCTTCCAACAACTGAAGGTTACGTTTTAAAAGGCTAAAGACTTCATCCCAAAGAGTATCTGTCGCTAAAGTCTTATTTGGCGGAGCTGGCTTTATTTTTGCTTTTCCTTGCAAATTATAACTCCACTCGTATCTATCCCACGTTTTGACATGGCAGTGGCTGCGCGCTGGGGAGCGGGGGAGCGCTTTTCCAGCCCCACAACCCTCATGGAAGCTGCCTCAGCTTCCCTCTAAAATGAATCCGGAAGGGACCCACGAGGTCAATTCAGACTTCAGAGCAGGCAAACGAAAAGATTCCCAGTTGGTTGAAAATGGATTTTTCTGCTGGAACAAGGTGTGCGGGGCGCACCTTCTTTGATAAGAGAATTGTACCCCCAGAATTGAGAGTCTTCTACATTTTTTAAGGTGGAGGGTAGGAAATGGTGTGGCGTCACAAATATGGCTTTATGACCTTACAGCCCCTGGCTTATCTCGTAGTTTCTAACAAGCTTTACGGGATGAGAACACGAAAGTTCTTGCGCCAACTTAGTCCGTTGACTTCCGTCCCCAAGCTAACCCTAAATTTCCACCAGGGATTGAACCCAGGGCTTTCCCATGCAGAGCGCATGACTTGATCTCCTTGCTACAGCCTTTCTTGGTCCTCCAGGTCCCATTTTTTAGGCCGTGCACCACAGTACAGCCCCTTATGCGCGCTGCAACGCTCTCCCATCAGGGGAATTTTTCTAGCCACCGAAACCAAGAATATTTCTCTGTGGAGAAACCGTCAATGAGTAATGAGCACACCACCCTGTGGGTTCCTGCCTTCCTTTTTGACATTCGGAGGGGGGGCGGACTGTGCTTTCCCCCCCCCCTCCACTTTGAAAACTGTAGAACTTTCTCTTTGTTCTGCTTTAACGGTGTGCCCCACTGAATTCGTGATTACATTTTAGTGGTAAATTGACAGCCCTGAACTTTTCAACTTAGGGTGTATCTCTTTGAAGTGTGAAGGCATTTCAAAAAGAATGAAATCAGAAAAAAAAATGCTTTTGATCTTTCCAGGGCTGGCTTCTTATAATTTCTGTCAAATTACCGAACCCTCTTGAAGTAATCTCAAAGGCACAACCGCGGCTCGCGTCAAATCTCGGCAATCGGCAGAGATTTGCACTCTTGGTGACCTGCCAAGGCAACGGTGAGCCGGGGATGCTGGTCAATTGGCCAGTCAAATCTTATCACTCCGCTGACTGGCATTCGAATGTGGCACTTTGAAATCATAAGACTATTTCTTTCACCATGTTTGGATGTGACTGTGGTTTAAAGAGCACTCTACGATCTTCCTCTTACCATCCCGTTTTGTTCCGAGAGAAAGATCGCAAGCAGAATGTCTCCATTTCTACTTACCATGTTTCGTTGTTCTGTGCAAACCAGCTGGTTAGTTCTAGTTACAGGTTGTCCACACAAGCCAGCTTTAAACTGTGGTTTGCGATCCAAGCCAGTTTGTATGGAGTGTTGTGAAAATAGGGGTGGTTTCTGATTTGGACAAGTTATGGTCGCAAGAAGACAGAAGCCAAGGATCCTTTCTCATCACTGAATTGCCTGCCTAGAAGAAAACAGATAAGGGAATGCAAGCTTATGCACATAGTACAGTTAAACCGTGGTGTAGCGCTATGTCTATATATATATATATATAGACACACACACACACACACACACACACACACACACACACACACACACACACACACACACACACTTGATGCTTATATTGTTGCTGCAGGCAAGTCTTAGCTTGAAGAACAGCACACAACTAGCTTTAGAAAGAAAGTATGATGCAGTTGGATTGTCTTTGTTGATTTCTTGATGTTTGGGCTCATCGCTTTTTATTTGTAAACCAGTTCTAGTACTGCTCTGCACCATGGAAATATACTGTACACACAAACATACTGTAAGTGCCTTGGACAGTGTGGAGCTTGGTATCAGGATCTCTCTAGACCTTTCCCTTTTCCTCCTCTTCCAAAGCCAACGTACTGGGAAGAACAAGAAGGATAACTCTGCGGGGAGGGCTTCCTAAATGCAGGCAAGATGTTGAAGTGGACCACATTTTCCTTGGTCTGTTCCTATAGAGGTGCATGGAAAGAGCAGTGTCCTGCACCTCCTGATGCAGTCCGTTATCTTGTCATCCTGTTCTGTCTGAATTAGAGATCGGCACAAATCGCCAAAATGGCAATTCGTGCTGGTTCGTTTTTCAGCCGAACCGGTTTCGTCGCTTCCAGGTCCCATTTCCTTCGGCGGGCACCCACTCAGAAGAAGTGTCCCAGCTTCCCTGTCCCGCCTCCTCCAGTGCTGCTGCCTCTGAGTGGGTGCCCACCAAAGGAGGCGGGGCTGTGAAGCGGCAAACAATTGTTCAGACGAAAAACGAACCGGCACGAATTGGTAGTTTGTTGATTTGTGCCTATCTCTAATCTGAATACAGATTTGTAATCAGGTTGCCTCTGATCTCCAATTTTTGGCAGTGATTGACTCATTTCACGGACTGGCTGCCCCACCATTAACGCAGCAACCTAAGGGCAAAAACAAAACGCGTTAAATAGATGAATGATGGACTGTTTGTGTGTGTAAACATCCTGTCCATCCAGGATTCTTTGCACGGATGATAGAATTTTCCAACCTCACGGTAGAAAAATCTTCTCGTCAGGAAAGCCTTTAAAAGCTTCCTCAAAGACACCATGGTGTTGGCAAGGCTGGCTTGTAGAGGATCGCTCTGGTAACAAGCAATTGCTATTCTTCTTTTTTTAAAAAAAAATGTTTTAATCACATTATTCAGAGGAGGAGGAGGATGGAGCTGAAGCCGCAGAGTTCCAGTTTTCTGGGAAGATCGGAGCAAAGAAGCAGCGGAAGTTAGAAGAGAAGCAAGCACGGAAAGCCCAGCGAGAGGTGGGTGATCATTGTCGCCTAGAGTTTTAGTTTATGAAAGAACTGAACTAAGATGAAACTGCCTCATGCGGTACAGTACAAAGCCCTTATTTGTGGGATCGGTATCCGCTGATTCACTTATCCACTGTCTAAAAATATTTTTAAAAATCCTAGAAAAAAATATATTTCTAAAGATGAAGTTACCAGAACTGGCTGCTAGAGAGTGATGTGCTAAGCATGCTATGTAGAGCGTTCGCTATTAAAATAGTATTTGCAATAATCCGTTGCTTTCTGCATCCACCAAGGCAGGGCTTGGAACCGTGGATAAGTGAATCAGCGGATACCGATCCCGCAGATAAGAGGTTTGTACTGTACCGCATGAGGCAGTTTCATCTTAGTTCAGTTCTTTCATAGCCCAGGCTTGTCCAGCGAAGATGCAAGATTTTGGAAATCCACGCAAGAACCGTGGATATAGGGGATACATGTGGCTAGTCATCTTGCCAACATAGGAGAAAATGTCTGTCTAAATGCAAGAGTACATCAAGATATCTGTGTGCCTGTTGCTTCGCTGTTTGTACTTTGGAGCAGTGGTCCCCAACCTTGGGCCTCCAGATGTTCTTGGACTACAACTTCCAGAAGCCTTCACCATCACCTCTGCTGGCCAGGATTTGAGGACCACTGCTTTGGAGAATATACCATAATCATGGAGACCTTTTAGAGTTTTCCTCAGATAGGTGAGCAATAGAAGGCATTATCCTAACAGTCATCTGGTTGTTTTTATATTGGGCTGAAGAGTAGATTGGTTAGGTCGTTTTGCATTCCTCTGTGTGAAGCTCTGATGTTTCGTTGCTTCTGTAAACACCTGGGGGAAAGCAGACGCTTAAAGCAGGTAGGTCTTATAAGTTGAATTCTGGTTTTCTTGTGGGTTAGCAAGCTGCACTGTAAGAAAAAAAAAACAACAACCCCGGCAGAACTATTTTGAGATATGAACTTCTGAAGAATAAAATTCTGGTTGCTCTCTCCACTCTCGCATTTGCAAAGGCTGAAGAAGCTGAACGAGAAGAACGGAAGAAGCTGGAGCAGAAACGAGAGGAGGAGCGACGCAGGGAGGAGGAGCGCCACCGGCAGGAGGAGGAGAAGCAGGTGGGTCTTGATGCACAGTCGGGACAGGGTCTGGAGCCTTTTTTGGCTAAAGACCCATATTCCCTCCAGGGAAGCCTCTTGCAAACTTCTCAGCACTGGCTGGACCAGAGAGACCCCCGTCTCTCGGTGGCACACATCCATTCCCACAACCCACCCGCCGGTTCAGCTATAAATTCTTCCCCACCATCTCGTTTCTTCTCCCCCTCCCCCCCTTACCCTTTCTCTCTTCTGCCATGCACAAACATACACACACACACACAAATGTATGCTGTATGAAACCTTCCCAGTGGCGTTTGCACAAGCAGTTCTTGAACGTTAATTGCTATACAGGGATAGTTTTTATAAGTGCTTCGATGCAGAAAGAAGTAAGAGACCCCCCCTCCTGAAAACCTCTACCCCAAAGGGCAGGGCAAAGGGACTGAAGAGGGGGCTAGGGAGAGAATCCAACTCATATGTGGTCTACAGCAGTGTTTCTCAACCTGGGGGTCTGGACCCCCAAGGGGGCTGCAAAGTGTGTTCTGCAAGGTCATGGGTCACCTTATATGTATTGTAAATGCAAAGGTTTCCCTTGACATTTAGTCTAGTCGTGTCTGACTCTCGGGCACAGTGCTCATCCCCGTCTCCAAGCTGTAGAGCCAGCGTTTGTCCGAAGACAGTTTCCATGGTCACGTGGCCAGCGCGACTAGACACGGAACACAATTACCTTCCCACAAAGGTGGTCCCTATTTATCTACTCACATTTGCATGCTTTCGAACTGCTTTCGAACAAGCGACGGGAGCGCAATCCGTTGTGTGGATTCGATCTTACGACAGCTGGTCTTCTGACTTTGCAGCCCCTGGGAATTTGCTGAAATACAGCTGGCCATTCCAGCTGGCAAATCCTGGGACTCAGGCTCCCGAAAACAACTTTCTGAGCTTTGGTAGAAAGACAGCCACTATGGAAACCTCTCCAAGTAAGTGTGGCAGGTTTAGTGCCTGGGTTAGAGGTCAGGCATGCTGCCGAAAGCTTTCCAGAAAAAAAGGCAGGAAGGTTATCCATGAATCCAGAAGTCGCATTGTTTTGTTTTGAAATTTCTTGGTCTCGGAACAGGAAAGGCGATTCATCTCTCGGAATAATCTCCCAGATACAGTATTTGATTTGTCTCTGGGAGATTATTCCAAGATCTTTGTCTCATTATCTTTGTTTTTATTGGGCAATCGTTGTTGTTGAAAAAGTATGTCCACTCAGGTTTCCTAAGGGCTGAACAACTATCTGAAATTGGAAGATAAACAAGATAGGAAGCAGAACCTAAAAATAACAATACCCCGATTCTATCCTTACATTAGTAAAGTTACAGGCATGTTTTGTGGAATCCGGGCACCTGATGAGGGAGATATGATAATTACCTTCGTAATGTTTCCTATTTGCAACCCTGTAGAAATGAGCCATGTGATTCCACTCATTATCTAAACGTGGGGGGTTGAGAGGGTTTAAAATCTCATGAGTCCGTAGGAGTTCACTCTTCAGTCTTTTTAGCCATTCCTCTGCATTAGAACCCTCTAAATTAGTCACACAAGGAAGAGACGTTGAGGTTCATGTGGGGGTGGCATTTTCCAGAATAGCATTGCCTAGAACGTACAAACAAGGAGCTACATTTGCATTGAAAATTTCAGGACTGAAGCAGAAGAATAAGACTAGAACTGAGCGGAGAAATACACGGCCGGGTTTCATGTCATGTAGGGAAGGGTATGTGCGCAATTTTGGTAGCATTGTGTGTGTGTGTGTGTGTGTGTGTAGACCTTGACTTTGTGTTGTTGAGACCTGTAAAGGTGGGACTGGGGGTTCAAGCAAGACTATTGCAAACCTCCGATGTAAAACGGGTATGATTTCGCCCTGATCCTGACAGCCATGCAACTGTCGGTGCAGAATAAATTGCAGAAAGCTCTATTGAAAATACCACTTTATATGGTGTAAAGCGAGCAGACTTACAAACCACCCCTCGTCCATTGGTCTGTGGGAGGTTGCAGTTTCCTCAGAGCAGAGGAAGGCTGCAGCTGAAACTGTGTGGCTACAGCTTTGAAACTGTGGGCTTCTTTTGCCTCCGTGCTCCTGCTTCTCCACCCCCAGAGCTCTGTTGATTTAAGATCAGAGCATTGCTTTATTTATTTCTTTTGAAGATTTTCTTCTGCACCCCGCCTGTCGATTAAATGATCTTCAAGGCAGCTACAAACAGAATGCAGAATAAAAAACCCCTATCTGCCCTCCCCTTGCTGAGCCAGAGTGAGCTTCCCGGCTGCACAGCAGTCTCAGGGCAGGTGGGTGGATGAGGCCCAAGGCTCTTTCTAGCAGGGAAGGGACCGGAACGCTTTCTGTCCATCATGCCTTCTCTAATGGGCGGTGGAAGCCAGAATATACGTTTCCTCTCCTTTAGAGGTGTCCAGATTTGCAGAAGAATAAATACAGCTGAGCAGCCACAGGATACACCAATGGGCACATC
Source organism: Pogona vitticeps (assembly GCF_051106095.1). Lineage (NCBI taxonomy): Eukaryota > Metazoa > Chordata > Lepidosauria > Squamata > Agamidae > Pogona > Pogona vitticeps. Next base: position 4,733,654 of record NC_135787.1, read on the forward strand.
TGTTGTCGTGATGCTGTTCTTCAAAGTTAAGGGGTGCGATGCCCCAGCACTCCACAGTCTTTCCCAGAGCTTGGAAAAGTTGCTCTTTCTTTTATCAGATGGTCACTCTTAGAATCCTCTCGTGGTCCTGCCGGTTGGTGGATTCTAGGGGTCCGAGTCGAAAAAGGTAATCTCCCCAAGTTTGGGTCTCTCCCCCCCCCCCCGCAAACAACACACACCAGCATTAAGAATTGTTGTAAAGCCAATTGTGTTTTGGGAACAATATAGCAAAGTTTCAGGAAAGAGAGCCTCATGGCTCACTCTGGAGAATTCCAGATGTTGGTTTGTGTCAGATTAGGAAGTGGTTCTTCTCGCCCTGGATTAATTTTTGCAACCGATAGAAACTCATCATCATTTTGAGCAGAGGGAAGTTTCCAAGAGCAGCTACCAAACTCATTTCCTTTCTTTCTCGGCCTCGGGAAGCTTCTAAAGAATTAAAAATGCAAGCGTTAAGCCTCCAACGTATGACAAACCTATAAATGAGTGGCCTCCAAAATGTTCTGTCGTTAACTCTGCTCAGCTGTTGCGAATTCAGGTGGCTGTGGCTTCCCTTTTGGACTTTTGGAGTCCGCCTCGTAGTTGGTCTGCCTACGTTAAATATTTTTTTTAAAAAAAAACAACCAAAAACTTTTAAAGCCATGTGTTGTTTTTTAAAAAAAATACAGCCCCCTCATAAAAGCCCTTTTCTTAGCAGCGGTATACTTAGTAAAAGCCTGCTTGAGAAAAAAAAGACCCTTGCCTGCCACTGCAATCATAGCCGAGAGGAAGCCAGCCTAATTTCCTGTGGGAGGGAGTTCCACAGCCTGGGAACAGCCGCAGAAAAGGCCCTTCACATTCAAGTATCAAACACAACATGCCCAGCAGACGAGACATCTTCTGTAACTCTCTGCTTTTCACTGAATGGTTAAGTTCAAGAGAAAGTTAGACAACCACCTGGCAGATATCCTTTGACTTGTACCTGCCTCGAGCAGGGGGTTGGGCTGGATGGCCCTAGAGGTCCCTTCCAACGTCACTATTCTGTGATTCTAGGATTCAAAGTTAGCAGAATGCAAGCTGGAAAAGCTTGCACACAAGAGAAAGGACTGGATTCCTTTGCAGCCGAACTTAAAGTAAAGAGACCCGTCCTCTGGAAAGTCTGCAAGATTTGTGTGTGTGTGTGTGTGTGTGTGTGTGTGTGTGTGTGTGTGTGTGAGAGAGAGAGAGAGAGAGAGAGAGAGATCCTGATCTGTTCTGCAACTCCACATTTGCCTCGGATTTTGCGGTGTGCTGTTTATCTTAGAATTCTAAAAAAGAAATCTGATTCTTTTGTTCACAGCCAAACCCAGTGCTTGGGTTACGGAGCTAAACCAAGGTGCTCTGCCGTTCTTTGTTCACTTTGACAAAAGCCTGCGATGGACTCTTGACTGTACGCGAAGCAAAATTTAGATTTATTGTTTCTTTGTCCCCAGAAAAGGGAGGAGGTTGCCTCGTGATCCTAGATAGCATCAGGTGTCTTGGATCTGTCAACCAGGAAAACAGCAGTTTAGAAACAGCACCAGGATCAAAGGTGGAGGCCTCCCATGATCCAAGCTGTGAAACTTTGGACTTTTGCTTATTTTAATTAATCCGTTTTTGGCAATGCTCGGGGTACAAAATGTCGTGTTTAGGAAATACAGGAGACACACCCATACCTCAAATTGGGGAGAAGAAATCCTGGAAGAGAAGAGAGATTAATGGTGGGGTGTCGTTCCTGGGGAACGATGTTCTTAGTTGCATTTTCAGTCAGAAAAGTCTCTCTCTCCTGACCGCCCGTCCTCACGGTCTAAAAGTAAAGAATGGTGCATTCAGGCTTGTTAAACCGCAATACGCCCCTAAGCGTGATATCCCACTCCTGTAGGCATCCTTCAGTCTCGAGAGACGATGGTAACGTGCTCTGAACAGTGGACTTGGAACAGCGTCTAGTGTGGCTGAGAAGGCCAATTTGAGAGTGACCGTCCCTTCCATGCTGAAGACAAATACAATCTGTCCCCTGTCCAGCTCCCTGATTTTGCTGCTTTCGGGACGGCTTCTTCGCCTCGGCCTGCTGGACAAGGGTCTCTTCAAATTGGGAGAGGTCGTGATGCCCCGCCTGCCTCCAGGCTGAACACTCAGAGGTCAAGGTTTCCCATCTGTTGAGGTCCATTCCTAAGGCCTTCAGATCCCGCTTGCAGACATCCTTGTATCGCAGTTGTGGTCTCCCTCTGGGGCGATTTCCCTACACTAATTCTCCATACAGGAGATCTTTTGGAATCCGACAGTCAGCCTTTCTCATGACATGCCCGAACCAACATAGACGTTGCTGTCCTACTCCACTGATAATAGAAATTGCTATGTTTCACCAGCTGAAATCCAAGAGTACGTCACAACTAGAGTAGGTCTGTTGGATCAGTGGGGATTTGAGGACTCCCTTATGCATGTTCCATTAATTCAAGGGGTGTACTCTATCTGGATTGCAGCCTCTAAACCAAATCACAAATCTTTGTGTTTCAACAGCGAATAGTTGTCTGAGCCCCAGCCCATTCTCTGCGCAGTGAGGAGACAGACAGAAACTGCAAGCTGCCTGGGGATGCTTAAAACAACTTTTCCATTCAGGGAGCCACACTGCCTTGCACAGCAGGCCAGATGTTTAAACTTGTTGCATTTTCTCTTATCCCACAATTTGGGTGTCATCTCACCTGATCAAAGAGTTCTGGAAAACTGGAAGGTTTGCACCACTTGTGTAACATTTTAGTGGTCCTAATAAAAGATGTTATCTGGTTTTGATATTTGGATTTCCATGTTAACCATGCGATCCAAATCAAGCTGGCTGAGATATAAGCCCCATTTTGTGATCTCTGGCTCTCTTACTCCCTCATATGCATTTTAAGGCTAAAGATCGGTGTCAGTCAAGGATTAGAACTGGGGCTCTTTTGAGACAGGAGCTCCTTTGAGAAGGTTGCCTTGAAGGAGGATGGTTTGAAAGCGAAGGAGAATGTGGCAGGAGAAAAATGTTCTGGCATCAAGAGTATCAAGGGAGTTAAAAAGCAAAGAATCTTAAGGCAGCAGGAGGCTTTCAGACAGATGAGAGCGATGCAGGTGGAGGAGCATTGATTGATTGACTGAAAATATTTTTACTCCTCTTTTCTTGTTAAAAAGGATCCAAAGTGGTTTACATCATTAAAAGCCTATTTAAAAGCTGAAAACAGTAAGTATAGAAAAATTAAAAAGAATTAAACAAATACCACTCTAAAAGTGGCAAAACAAATCAACACCAAAGACAAATTCAAAGCAAGAAGGCATAACACTCTATTTAAAACCTCCCTCAGACAGCCAGTCACTAAGGGAAACCGGAAGAGAAAAATCTTTGCCTTCTTGGAGAAGGACAAGATGCGGCCAGCAGGGCCTCCAGTGGGAGGGAGTTCCAAAGTCTGGGTGCAGCCACAGAGAAGGCCCTCTCCTGTGTCCCCATGAGACACACCTATGAGGATGATGGAACCAAGAAAAAGGCTTCTCTGGGTAGTCTCACACAAAGAGAGATGTGATTCTCTTAGGGGGAACATGATAAGAAACTGGAATTCATAAATTTGTATTGTATTGTTTGTTCCAATACAAATTCATAAATTTGTATTGGAACAATGTCAGAATGCTGTTGTAATTGTAATGATCATGGCTGCTATTTCTGCATTTCAGTTCACTCTGATCTCAGTACCTGCATCCCTCTGAACCATATTGTCTCCCTTTTTTCTTTTCTATCTATCTGCTTTTCTTGCATTCTTGAAACCGAGATTTCACTCCATGCATTTGAAGGCGGAGGCTGTGTGTCCACCAAAGCTGATCCTATAGTAACTCCATCTTAAAAGAGCCTCGGGGCTGTGTGTGTTTGCTTGTTTGTTTTTACTTCTGAGAATGTCTAATATACAGTACATCAATCAGGTTTACTTCTGAGTAAACATGTGCATGATTAGGCAATAAGACCCTAGGGGTTCCCAAGGTTTGACAAGGACTTTTCATCTTCTAGCCTCCAACTCTTAAGAGCTCTGAGTAATTCGGTTAGAATGTTTGTTGGTGCTTATCTCATAGTGTTTAATTACTCTGAACACAAAGGTTGTATTTTCATATAATATAGATCTTCCACCCTGCAACGGCTGATTGTTTCAGCCTTGCAGAGCCCTGGGAATTTCCCTTTCGCCCCTGGAGTTTTCGGTGGAGGAAATGGTTTACCACAAAGACTTTTCAGCGCAAGCAAACGTCTTGAGTTGCAAAGCTATGTCCCCCTTGCAAAGGGGCTTGCGGTGTTTTGCTGTTGAAGAGCCTGCCTTTCTTTGCCTGGCTGTTCCTTCACGTTGCACCTGTTCTCATTACAAGCTGTACACCCATGCATTTGAATATGGCTTTTAGATTCATCATCATCATTTTAGAATTGCACTGCTGGAAGGGGCCATCTGGATCCATTCCTTGTGAAAAAGGCCCAGTGAGGAATCGAACTCCCAGAGACCTAAACCAGTGAGCTATAAGACTCTTACAAATCTATTTCTGTGCCTTTTGCTAAGCAAGAAAATTGGAAAAATCTCTGCCTTGAACACTCTCTGCATACCCTGTAAGCAGTCCACAGGTTAATAGTTTTACATGCTTGCTTAGGACGGTTAGATGCTTCCGTCCTTCATCTGCTTTTCCTTTTTTTCAGAATTTACAAGGGTCTCATTTTCTCCATTTTAGTGCCTCTCTCGGCACAGCTCCTGTGGCTTCTCATGAGCTTTCATCCACAGTATTCTACCTTGACAGGTTCAGGACAACCGTGAAGTTGCGATCGGTGCTAAATAAACATTTGATAATAAGATGCAGCAGACCTAAAATCCATGGTCATTCTAGAACAGAGCCCTTGAACCATGCAATGTTGGCTTCCCAGATTCCTATTCATTCCGTGAGACGACTCTTTTTCAGACCAGCAGTTGGATTTAGATATTGTTGGACCCCTTCCCAAACTGCACCCCCCGGGTCTTGCTTTGGGAAAGAAGTGTTTGTAAGTAGAACATCTCAGAGCCCTTTTGTTCTCTCAAAGCACAGCCATAGACCAGATTCCCGGCAGTCGTCCCTGGTCTTCTTTGGCGTCTGCATGTGGGTCTTTGCTCTGCATGACAAAGACAAACCAAAGGGTGTAGTAGCTCCCTCCATCTTGGTATTAGGAAAACTGGTCCCAAAGAGTGCTTGCCTAGTGACTAAAGCTTGGGAAAGTTACCTTTTTTAGACAACAGCTCCCAGAATTCTAAGAGTTATTGTCCAAAGAAGAGAGTGCATTTCAGAAGCTCTATGAATGGCACAGAACCCAACGATCAAGGTCTTCTCCTTAGTCTTGCCAGACTCGGCAAAGCTGCACAGTCTCAGGACACCTGTAGCACATTATCATCATCATCATCATCATCATCATCATCATCATCATCATCATCATCATCATTATTCAGAAACGTCAGGCAGAGTCAGCATGATAAAAACACGGACTGGTATTATATGGCTGATGGTCGGATTCCAAAGGATCTCCTATATGGAGAATTAGTGCAGGGAAATCGCCCCAGAGGGAGACCACAGCTGCGATACAAGGATATCTGCAAGCGGGATCTGAAGGCCTTAGGAATAGACCTCAACAGATGGGAAACTCTGACATCTGATCGTTCAGCCTGGAGGCAGGCAGTGCATCACGGCCTCTCCCAATTTGAAGAGACCCTTGTCCAGCAGGCCGAGGCAAAGAGGAAGTCACAAAGGAAGCAAAACCAGGGAGCTGGACAGGGGACAGATTGGATTTGTCTTCAGTGTGGAAGGGACGGTCACTCTCGAATTGGCCTTCTCAGCCACACTAGATGCTGTTCCAAGTCCTCCATACAGAGCACGCTACCATAGTCTTTCGAGACTGAAGGATGCCTACATTGGTATTATATAACAGATACAAATTTTAACTAAAAACCTTAAGTATCCGTTAAATATGGCCCTTTTCTGTAGCTCTGATGGTGTGATTTCTGAGATCTGCAACTGCTTATAGGACTTTGTGAAATTTCTTGATATTCTTCCCAAAGCCCCAATGACGACAGGGACCGCTGAAGTGCGTTTCGTCCACAAACAAGTTATTTCAATGGCCAGGTCTCTGTCCTTTGTTCGTTTTTCCAATTCTTTATTTTCCCCTTCCATTCCTTTTCCTCCTTTTCTGATCATACTGCAAGTCTGATGATGATGAGAAGGCTCTAGTTGACGGCATGCTATTCTTAATTTCTTTCCTCTCCTCCTAAGTTTCTGTATAGGAAGTTCTGTATCGCAGGGAAGTCGGCAAGTCCACCCCCTGTGGCCCTGAAAATATATTCCTTTCAAGTATTTTTTTTCAGCCACTAAGTTCTTGTGTAGCTTCTTTCGGAGTTGAGGTAGTTTCTTTTAAGAACAGGAAAGATTTGCTTTCTAATTTGGCTGACTGAGGAGACCAGGGCAAAGCTTTCTTTTACGATCTTTGTTTTTTTGTCTTCCTGAGACTGGCCAAGAAGTCAATTAACCAAGAAGAAAACAAACGTAATTTTTGAGTTGCGAAGGGAAGCTGCTTCAAAGAAGGAATTAAAACCAGAATTGGATTTTTTTTCCTGAAAAAAAACGGAGGGAGGGGAACGGACCCTTGTGGTTCCTAGATTTTATAATGCAGATTTTTTTCCTCAAAAACATCTACTGTGCTAGGCTGAGTTTATCTGTAAAATATTAGCGATTCAATTTTAGAAAGAACCCTTCAGAGGACTTGAAGGCTGTTGTTCATACTTTTAGCCATTCTCCTTAATTGTTTGGGAAAGCAGATGTCCATGCAGGATGGAAGGTACTTCTAAACTTGGACATCATCTGGGAACTAATATACTCTTGGGCCCAGAAGAAGACAGGAGTGTAGGGCAAATTTTATCATATATTTATATCTACTTAGTATACACTGGAAACCAAACCGGGAGGGTTTAACGAGGCTGGAGTCTCTGACTCCAAACGGGGGAGGGTTTAGTTTAAGTTTTTTTTCTTTCTCTATTATTCTCTTTTTTCTTTTTCTTTTTTTGTATGTTTGAATTCAAATAAAATTTAAAAAAATAAACTTGGACATCATTAAAAGACCCCTGCATAATATATGTTAATAGGCTTATTTAAAAAAAAAAAGATATTTAAAGCCACTTTAGGGCCGTGGTCCTTGGGCATTTCAGTTATGTCCTTTAAAAGTCACACAAATCTCACAGTAAGGATTCCGGGTTGCATCTTTGTAGATTTTAGAAATTATTTCCCAAACTTGTACCAGATGGTGTTCAGATCTCATGACTGGAAAAAAAAACCCCAAAAAACCATACATTGGCTTGAGGATAAAGGTCTTCCTGTTTTGTGTAGCAGCAGGTGAGAGGCGGGCCTATGCAAGTTAGCAAAACTTGTGGTCTCTATAAGACTGCCAGTCTTTCTTTTGGTATAATGCAGTGCGCACGACGAGCTTTTGGGGTTGAACGCCCTGCTCTAAGTAGGGAATTTAAACCGCTCTTGTCCTTAGTCTTAATCTGAAAACCAAGTGGTCTAGACACGGAATGCTTTCAGAGCTGGCTTGTAACATGAACAACGAAAACCAGAGCACCTTTTCTTGACTCATTTAAGTACCGTCCCTATGCGGGACTTTTGTTAACCAAAATCTTAAAATCTGATGGGTGAGGCAGTTAATCCTAGAAAGCTGATTCATCGGGAGGGAGGACATTAATCTGTTTGACTCAGCTTCGTCTCCTCAGCTCTTGACTGTTGAGGTTCTTCACCCTACCTTGAGATGCTCGAAATAGAACCTGGAATTTTTTTGCTTATAAAAGCACCTGGTCATCATCTGCACCCTAGTCCTTTCAGTTGTATGCCTCTAGGGGGACTCTGGCCAGTTTTCACAGACCATCCGGCCAGCTGCTGACATCTGGAAAGAATTATTTGAATGTTTTCTTCGGGCGATTCTTAACCCAGTGCCATTGACAGTTTTGGTTTTTGTTTAGTTTTCGTTGACTACGTTGCCTGGTGGTGGTGTCTAAGTTATCCTGTGGCAGGTCGCCGGGGCCGAATAGGCACTGAAAAAAAATTAATCATCTTTTTGTTCACACACCCCAATCTTTCCCCCCCCCCCCTTCTTGCAGGAAGAAGAAAAGAAGAAAGCCAAAGAAGAGGAAGAGCAGCGGGAGTATGAGGAATATCTCAAGCTTAAGGAGAGTTTCATGGTGGAAGAAGAAGGGGTAGCTGAAGCTATGAATGAAGAGGAGGTAAGTTCTGCAGCATCCAGGGCGGGAGGTGATGGTTATAGAGGCCGTCTAGAGGAGAACCCAAGAAAACTGGGGCAAAGAAAACGTGCTTCCAGGTGAAATAGAACTGAAGTGGACTGTCCACCTTACCTGCAAAGAAGCGCAGCTGCCCCATCCGTTGAGATGGGGCCAGGACACTCGGAGGCCAGGGGAGCCCCAGAAGCAATGATGGGCGAAAGGGTACTCCCCCAACTGTGAATTTGTTCTTTTCGAGAGAACACAACTACATCCAGAACAGACTGTAATACCCAGTCCCTGGTTGTTTGGACTTTTGGTGATCATCTGCGTGATCATAACGTTGCTGCTTTAAAAATACTTGACCACAATTTAACTAGCCCCTTCATTGGGTTTGTTGTTGTTGTTGTTGACTCCCTAAATGCCTCACCCCTACCATGAAGTGGCTTCAGCTTACAATATACGCTGGCCTAGAATGGCTCCCAAAACAATTAATTCATGATTCGCCTCCCACGTTTTCTGGAACCTTAGTTATTCAGTGGCCACGATGGCTGGATCGTTGAACAAAAAGGTGCAACTTAGCGCAGTGGTTCTTAACGTGGGCGATAATGCCCCCCAGGGGGCGATTTCATTTTTCAGGGGGGCAGTAGAATGAAAAGGGGCGGTGTGGGGGCGGTGGAACAGAAGGGGACGGTAGGGGGGCGCTGGAGCAAGCCAAACCTATGAAGATGGCTGCAGCCTTTTTACAATGTGCATGAATATATATTTTCCTCCAATCTTAATTTATTTTCAGTTTTCGTCTTGAAATTTTTAGTTCCTGCATTGCGGTTTGTTTTTTATATTTCTTTTTGCATCTTAAAATTCGCTTGCAACTAAATCATTAAATGTTACTTTTGGGGGGCATTTTATTTTCTTGGAATTGAATTTTGTTTTCAGGGGTCATTGGATTTAAGTGTCATAAACAAACAAACAAACAAATAAATAAATAAATAAATAAAAAGATCTCATCACCGCGGGGAGGGGGGCGATAATAACTTCCTCAATGGCTCAAGGGGGCATTTCTTTCAAAAAGGTTAAGAACCACTGACTTAGCGGACACCTCTTTTATGTCTGTGGCGCCGGCCTGTGAACATTGCAGGCGAAATTCTGCCCTGGGGCACCGCATAAGTATAGTGGGCGAAGGGGCTTCATTCTTCCTCCCTAAAAAGATGGTACGGTCATGAATGTGTGAAAAACCTCCGAGGTCACAACATATAAAATGCCAACTTGTCTATCAACACTGTTAAAAGACAATATTTAAAAGCACAAAACAGTAAGTATACAAATATTTTAAAAGAATTTAGCAAGTATTATATTAAAACAGTCAATAAAATTGATACTAAAACACATTTTAAAAAACAGGACACAACAATCCATGGGGAAGGGGGGGGAACCAAAGCCCTCTCAGGCCACTAGTCCCTAAGGTAAAATCTGTCTTGCTTGAGGAAGGATATCAAAGACTGGCCTCCAGTGGCAGGGAGTTCCAGAGTCTAAAGGAGCCGCCACAGAGAAGGCCCTCATCTGTGTACCCACCAAACTAAATCCACTTACTAGTCTACATCAGTCCATTAGTAGACCAGTTTGGGCAATGGAAGTTACTTAACATTGACTTAACGTGCCCCACATTCATTCATTCATTACATCTGCTCTGACTGGGATGAGAAACTGATTAAGCCCATTGGATTTTAAAAGCACACCAATTAGTCTGGAAGGTACTGTAACTCTCTGAAGTTATGTCTGTTTGATTAAATACAGGACATTGAATTTTTACTAAAAATTGGACTGATTACTAAACAGATAAACCTAAGTCTGTCCATGCCGTCTCCCCCCGCCCCCAGCTAATAATACTGATTTCAGAAGACGGTGAAAGGGTTGTGGATCTTTTATATTGTGATATCGGTGTGAATGGTGCTTTATAAAGCAAAAGTCCTAGCCACAAGGCCCTTTCCATCCCGATTTTGCTTATGAGGGAGGAGAAAGACTAGTGAATGTACACCTATTCAGTGACACCCCTGTGTTTCATTTGTGGGTTTAAGCTGAAGGCTTCCCAGAATAGTGGATTTAGAAGAAAGACTCGGAGGGGGAGCGGATTTGACACGAAGCTCCGTGCCGAAGTTCGACAAAAACATCTCTCTTTCTAAATGCCTAATCTTTTCACACACGGCCAGCTTTGTGTTTGATCAAGGGATTACTCGAGTCAAGAGATTATTTGGGCTGCCCATTTCATAGCACCTAGATCCAGTGGAGCTGATCAATGGCCGGAAGCTTTTCAAGCTCTTCCAAAGAAATGATAAGAACCTGAAGACTGGATGGCCGGAATTTTTTTTTTCCTAACGGCCAAAACAGAATCCCATCGTTTCGAACAGTCCTGGGTGCTGATGGTGGTTGTGTTTTTTTTTTTGGCTCTTTTGCTGTGTTCTGAAGGTTGTTCTTCCTGACGTTTCACCAGTCTTCAGCGGACTGGAGTAGGAACTCTGTCCATGCTGTGTTCCTACTCCTGTCCTTTGAAGATGCTGGCCACAGAGACTGGCGAAATGTTAGGAAGAACAACCTTCAGAACACGGCCAAGGAGCCCGAAAAACCCACAACAACCATCAGATCCCAGCCGTGAAAGCCTTCGAGAATTCATTAGTCCTGGATGCCTTTTGTCATAGCTGATGCAACCGCTGTGTAGTGAAATGTGAGATTCTGCTTGTGTTGTACCCTGTCCTCAAGTAGTTTTGCAGAAAGCATTTTCTAATCTGTTGATTTATTGCAATGGCAGGGTGTTAGTTTCTTATACGTGCCCCCTGTTTTTCCACTAATAATTGTTTCTCTTCTTGTTCCCAGTCCCGTAGCTTTGTAACAGAACTTCTTGAATACATCAAGGTATGTTCATCTTCCTTCTTTTATTCTTTCCCTGTTTGCTTTTTAAAAATAAATGCACGGTTTTGGTGCTATGGATAGTTGAGTAGTCCATCAAACCATTTAAATTCAAAAGGCTGCATCTCGGGTATAAGCTGCATCTCTAAGGCAGATGCTGATGTTCCATAGACACCTCGGTCATGGTAGGCTGCATGCCCTTGCCTGTGCTTTAGATTTTGTTTCCCCCCAAATAAGCCCTAGTATGATTTTAAAAAGCAGAGCCATCACCTTGCCGACAAAGGTCCGCATAGCCAAAGCTATGGTGTTTCTATTAGTGATGTATGGAAGTGAGAGCTGGACCATAAAGAAGGCTGACCGCCGAAGAATTGATGCTTTTGAATTGTGGTGCTGGAGGAGGCTCTTGAGAGTCCCCTGGACTGCAAGGAGAACAAACCTATCCATTCTGAAGGAAATCAACCCTGAGTGCTCACTGGAAGGACAGATCCTGAAGCTGAGGCTCCAATCCTTTGGCCATTTCATGAGAAGAGAAGACTCGCTGGAAAAGACCCTGATGTTGAGAAAGTGTGAGGGCAAGAGGACAAGGGGACGACAGAGGACAAGATGGTTGGATAGGGTCACCGAAGCTACCAACATGAATTTGACCCAAGTCCGGGAGGCCGTGGAAGACAGGAGGGCCTGGCGTGCTCTGGGCCATTGGGTCACGAAGAGTCAGACACAACGACTAGACAACAACAACAATGATTTTTCAGGATGCTCGTCATATAAGCCCTAACCCAAAAATAAGCCCCAGTTACGTGAAACCCTGACCTCCACCATTGTGTAGCAACCAGAAGAAGAGGACACGGCTGTATTGGAATAAATGTAGATGGTTGTATTTGGAAAAAAAACATCCCCTGAAAATAAGCCCTAATCCATTTTTTGGAGCAAAAATTAACATAAGACCCTGTCTTATTTTCATGGCAACACGGTCTACCTTCAGTCCCCTTTGTTCTTGGGCAGAAGCCCTGCTGGGCTTCACATCTGTCAACTGCAGGCCCTCTGAGCAGAAACTAACTGTATAGCATAGACTTCGTACCCATCCATAACAGGCTAAGAGGGTGAAAGAACGGCGACAGCAGGAATCTGGGAACCGGCGCTCGCTTGCAAGGGGATGCAGCGGGGCCAATAAAAGAAAGGCAGCCTCCAGCTATGCAGAGGATGTAGACTCATAAACCATACACCATCAAACACGGAGGAAGTTGTTTTCTGTACCAGTTGGTTCATCCTTGTAGCAATCAGTAAAGGTCATATTTTCACAGCCTTTCTGTTCCACATGTAAAACGGGTTTTTTTCACACACAAAAAAATTAAATGGTCAAGGCATCCTTTAGTGTTTTAATTAGGTAATTTATACTGTGTTCAGGGGAAAAGGTGTTCAAGGCAGGCAGTCTGAAGATAAATTATCATTAGTTTTGGGAGAAAGAAAAATACGGAGAGAAAGAGAGAGAGAGAGAGAGAGAGAGAGAGACTTACGTGGGTGTTCATGTGGCTTTTAGAGGCTGAAGGCATCACACCGACACTGAATGCGCAAAAGGAATAACTGACTGATTAGGGGAAAATGTGTATATGAGAGAGAGAGAGAGAGAGAGAGAGAGAGACTGTCTATTAAAGAGAGATGTTTCATTTTCTTAACATTCGTTATATTATTGACTATGTTATGTCAAGGTTTGATGGGAGCATTTGCAAGGAAGATTAGGTAAGGAAGACAGCGTGCTTAACAGAGGAAGGATGATAATTTGCTCCGTATCATCAGGTTCCACCCTTTATCTTGCTGCGCTTTGTAGACACCACAGAGTTTTGTGTTTTCAGTGTGTCTGTTGGGTTTTTCCCCCCCACCTCCTCAGAACACATTTTACAATCTTAAAGGTCATCTAAGCCTTTAATGTGGTTTCCTTTCTGTGTTCTTGCCCTTCAAGTTTATTTATTTTATTTATTTATTGCATTTATATGCTGCCCATCTAGACATAGTCTACTCTTAAAGACTTTGAATCCCGCGGTCCAGTCTTTGAAACAGTCCCTCCCATGCAGTCCAAATAAAACAGAAGACTCGGCATTTGTAAAATGTTGTTATTCCTAACAAAACAGCTCTCGGGATCCGGAATGGTGCGCGTGCAGCGCTGATCTTTTGAAAGCCAGTATGTGATCTGCGGAGGAACTTGATACATGTTTTTCCAGGAAGAATTTGTGGAGGTTTACTTCTTTTAGATAACCCAACACGTCTGTACGTTGGGCAGGGGAGTCGTGGTGTCGCTGCCGAAACCCGTTAAACCCTGGAAAGGCACATCACCAGCCTTCTTATCATCTTCTGTAGGCAGCTGCTGCTCGCAGGCCGCTCTGAGACTAGATGTGGGCGCTCGTGGGTTTCATTCTCGAAAGGTGCTGGTGGCTGCAGACATCCTACCACCAGGCCATCTCCTCTTGGCAAAGGGGGCTCACTGTGAGCTTTTGCGCTGTGCGTTGGAGACTGTTATGTGGAACATGGAGGGATGCTCTTCCATCTCTGGCTGTACATTGGGTACGAGCCTTCTCTGCACAAATTCAGTGTGCATGTCGAATGGCACTATCAGGGCGGGTGGCGGGCAGAGGGGTTTCCCCAGCTTTGCTGATGCTTCGGTTCCTACAGGGTGTGCAGCGTGTCGCTGGTCTACTTAGAGTCCTCCAGTATGGTGAGATCCACATTAGCAAAGCTGTCGCTTCATGTACAAGGTCTATAAGATCGCCCGGCTCATGTTTTATCCCAGTTCTTTTTAGAAGAAGACATGCAGACTTTTGGCAGTTCCAGGCTCTGAGAACTGGTTTTCATGGACTGGTTCCACTTCTGTACGTTCAGTCCATAATACTCAGTTCTCTAGCTTGGCTGTATCTGACTTCATAACTAGGAGACTTGGGGAAAGCAGTTTTTCCTAATGAGATGTGGATTACTTTATTTCCTTATATTGTCGTCTCTCTCCCCCCCCCCTTCTTCCTTTTTCTATGATGCTGTTTTCTGTCCTGGTTGACTCAGCCTTCTATTCTTCCGAGGCCGGTATATTGAGTACCCGACTCATGGGGATGAGAGAAGGCAATGTGTAGCCTGCATACTTAAAATTGTAAACCACCCAGAGAGAGCTCTCAGCATTATGAGGCGGTGTATAAATAGTTCACCGGGGGGGGGCTTTTAATGAATTTTGCTTTTGGTGTTTAGAACAGGTAGAAAGGCTATCTAAGGAAAATAGTGGATATAAAGTTAACCACTGAAATAAAATGTGCTTCTGTAGCATATAATCCATTTTCATTTCTTCCAACTGCAATTTCAACTTTATAGACCAGATTGCTAGATCCCAGCTTCTCCGAGTTTTCCCGCAGTTCTTCACAGCCCTTAAAATCACCATCATCTTAAGTATTTCTATTTGATACTGTATTTTGTCACAACAGTCTTCAGTGTCATCTTATCAGAGCTTTGATGGTTTTCCCGGGTTCGTAAGGTATTTTAAACCATCACGAAGCTGTGCCAGATTGGATTTTCTTTTATAACGGGATGTCATTTTAAAGCAAAGTTTAAAAGGGACACCATGGGGCCCATTTCCATTTTAAGGTGGAATATTTCATAGATTACTTCCAGAACCATATTCCAATGTTTGACCATTTTTTTTCATGCTCTTTCGCACATAAAGTAAAAAAATCTCAGCTTTTTACATGTCCACCTTTTTGCTTCTTCCTCTTTACAAATCTTCTGAGCTGTAAATGCCATCACATATTCCATTTTAAAGCAGTTTTCCTGATCCTGCCCATTTTTCTTTTTTGAACGAAGGACCACTGAGGCACAGGAAAAGATGTTTGGGGCAGGGGGGAAGGGTGGCAGCTGTTGGTCGGTGGACCTGGAATCTGAAAATGGAATTTACTACATTGAGATCCTGTGTTTTCTTGTCCTCTTGCTTTCGTTCCTTCTCTCTCAGCCACCCTGGAGTTCAGACGAAAGCCACAGGTTCTCCACTCCAGTTGCTACTTAAATTGGGATTGTTAATCATCTGTATGAAAAGCGTGTTACAGGCATCTTTCTTAGAAACCAGCCGCAGTAGGGCATCCAATAAATAATTAACCATTGACTTCCTAATTTCAGAGCCGACGAGATGTTTATCTACCGTACCTTGATAAGATGTCAATTTAAACCACTTTAATTAATTCCCACATTCCTTTCTTAAGCTATTCGGCTGTCTTTGGCATCATTATCATCTTTCTTGAGCGTGTTACCCTAGCTGCTGTGAGCAGATGGGTGTGTGTGCTTAAAGACAATATTTTTAAAAACAAAGCTAAGGAGACAGATCGTCAGATCTAGGGGTGAGTTCTTACGGAAATGAATCTTTCAGAATCCTTATTACTATTCTTCTAAGTCCTGCTGTTCTTTCACAATATTTTCAGGTAGTATTCTTGGCAAACACTTGTTGTCAAAGACTGGGAGTCAGTAATTTGGAATCTGTTGGTAGGTCACTACATTATGTGCAATAGATCAGCTTAAGATTCTAACAACAGAATTTTGTTAATCTATATTTCCCTCCAATATCCCTCTACTATCTTGAGAGTCCCCTGGACTGCAAACCTATCCATTCTAAAGGAAATCAAGTCTGAGTGCTCACTGGAAGGACACATCCTGAAGCTGAGGCTCCAATCCTTTGGCCATCTCATGAGAAGAGAAGACTCCCTGGAAAAGACCCTGATGTTGGGAAAGTATGAAGGCAAGAGGAGAAGGGGACAACAGAGGACGAGATGGTTGGACAGCATCATCGAAGTGACCAACATGAATTTGGCCCAGCTCCTGGAGGCAGTGGAAGACAGGAGGGCCTGGCGTGCTCTGGTCCATGGGGTCACGAAGTGTCGGACGCAACTTAACGACTAAACAACAATCCTAGGGTGGTGTGGTGGAAAGAGTGATGGACTAGGACTCTGGAGAACAGGATTGAAATCACCGCTCAGCCATGAAAACTCACTGGGGGAGTAAAACTGGTAAAGACTACTCCTTAAATATCTCACTTACCGTGAAATCCCTATTAAGGTCACTATAAGTTGGTTCCAGCTTGATGGCACAGAACACACGTTCCCCCCTCATTTAAGGTGTTGAAATCCCAGGTCTGCAATAATGCAGATGCGTTTTGTGCATATATATCCATGGGTTGTCGTTTTGTGTCAGGTTCCACTCCAGAGATCGTAACTGGGGATTTTAGTACGAAGCAACATAAATCCTGGTTTAAGTTTCTGACTGTTTCTCCTGCATGTAAAGCCAGCTTGTGTAGCCCTGGGCAGAAATGAATTTGACGGCACATGATAAGTATCAAATTAAGGCTGTAAATGACTGGCTAATTGTTGGTCCTTCTCTCTTTTCCACAGAGTGCCAAAGTGGTTCTTCTGGAAGACCTAGCTTCCCATTTGGGCATAAGGACTCAGGTGTGTATTTCCCTGGCAGAACGACAGGTCTTTGGTCTGACATGAGGCAGCTGCTTTAAATGACACATCCACTATAGTTATCCAGACCAAGGTCACTCCCTACACAGTTGGGCATTAAGCAAATGTTGTGAAGACATTTCCTTGTGAGCAGCATTGAGTACTATAACAGCATTGCACTGGGAAGTAACATAGGTGTTTGGTACAGTGTTAATTAATTAATTAATTGCATTGTTGCTTGCTTGCTTGCTTGGTTGCTTTGGAGGTATCTACATATCACTCTTAATTTACTCTGATGCATAAATGTTGCCTCCTTCTCTTTCTGAAAGCAGCCTAGAATATTTTTTTTGTCAGCCAACTGTGATAAGAATTTCAAGGTGCCTCTCCCCATTAACACCCCTTTTGACTTTAGTGATGTGCTGGAGGATTAAAAAGAAAAAGAAAAACATTGGGTTTAAAGGGGGTGCTTGGCCCAAGGGGTCAAGGTGAGCCTCCTCCTGTATAGACCCTGCGACTCTCCCCTTATTTTGGGGAGGAGGGAAGAGAAACAGACGATCTAGCAGGAGGGGGGGGAGGGGACAAAAAAAAAGAACCAGTAAGGAGCCAGGCAGCTAGGTAGGTGTTCAACCAAATGACAGTGTAGTGCCTGAAATTTTATTTTCGTACCCTCTTGGTTGTGTTACACATACACTTACCTGCCTGCCTGCCACCCAGCTTGCACTTCCATTCCTCCTGGCACAGGCAGGAGGGGATGCATGTCAAGAGTTGGATGTGGCCCATGGGCCACGGGTTGCCCATCTCTGCAGTAGAGTGAGGTTTAGAAATGACTTTTTGAGCCTCACTTCTTTGTGGTTTGGTGTCATTTTTGTTTGCCGTATTTTTAGTGTGGTATTTGATCCTTTTTAATATTTTCATACTTAGTATTTTTAGCTTTTAACATTGTCTTTTAATAACATAAGACACCTTGAGTCCTTCTTAAGGAAAAATATGGGTTAGAATGAATGAATGAATGAATGAATTGAATGAATGAATGAATGAATGAATGAATGAATGAATGAATGAATGAATGAATGAATGAATGAATGAATGAATGAATGAAGTAGATGCCCAAAGGATGGTGATTTTGTATACCTGGTGCTTCAGGATGCCTTCTGATGGAAGTGATGGAGAACGTTTTGTTGAGAAAGCCTCTCAAGGTATGTAGAACATAGCTTGTTCTCTTAGCCATACGCTCAGCAGTAAAGAACATGCTTTCTGAGCAGAAGGTTAGAGGTTCAAACCCCAGCTTCTCTGAGTCGAGCTCCGGAAGACTGTTCTCTGAAACCCTGAAGAGCTGCTCTGGCTTATTAGCACAGATGATGCTTAATAAACATCTCAATTTTCGCTGTTTCTTTCTTGGCTGGCTTTGGGCGTTCAGAATTGATTTATTTATTATTTCATTCATTTATATACCACCCCATTACTGCAATACACTATTCTGGGCGGTTAACAAACTAAAAAAAAACAATTAGTAACAAACATACAATAACTCCAAACATTCAAAATATAAGATAAATATATCAAAAAGCAAAACTGGAAAGAGCAGCATTTTGTAAACCGAATGTCCCATAAAGCACACAGCTTGTCGAGCCTGTACGGAAATGCTGGTGTGTTGTCTGAAAACTTGCCAAAACATCTGGAAATATGGAATCTGCTGCTTACTTCGTTTGTTTTCCCTCAACAGGATGCCATTAGTAGAGTACAAGACCTGATGGCAGATGGAACGCTTACAGGTAAGTGTGAAAACGTGCTGGGATTTGATGGCCTTCTTCCGAGTGAAACAGATGCCTGAAATCACAAAATCTGCACTTCTTAAACATCTTCCTCTAGTTTTTATATTCAGTTTTACTTGGCTGCAGTTTCATTTTAGAGTATTCCCATATTGCAAAATGTTGGCCATTATCAGTGCAAATGATTATAGGTGGATTTGTAGTAAGAAACGGAAAAGCTAAGAGTGGCCTTAGTTGATGTTTCGTTGGCAAAAATGGCATCGAACCCTATGGCCAGCTAGGAGCACCTGGGGCTTTTGGCAATTTTGAGGGTAAATGGTGGTCTAAAAGGGAAATACAGCATCCCCCAAAATGTGTTGTTTCTTGGGCACCCCAAAGATGAGCATCAGACTGCTAATGTCCAGGCATCAAGCATGCAATTTGGCTACAAGGAAGATCTAAGTTCAGACTCCCACCCTTCAGACCTAAAGCTCACTTTAGGTGGCTTTGGTTCTGAAACAGATTCATGTCCCAACCTGTTTCGAGGATGAGAAAGAAAATGGGAGATCTTTGGGCAACCAGGGTGATCAAAGGTCTAGAAGCCAACCTCTGTGAAGAACAGTTGAGGGAAGTGGGCCTGTTTAGCCTAGACGAGAGATCCCAGGGAGGTGACATGATAACCTGCAAATATTTGAACGGTACCATGTGGAAGAGGGAGTAAGCTTGTTTTCTCCAGCTACATGGGTAGAACCTGGAAGCAACAGATCCAAATCACAAGAGAGGCAGCTTCAGCTAAGCATTAGGAAGACATTTTTCACAGGAGGAACCTTTTGACCATGGAACAAGACTGCCTAAGAAAGTGGATGATTTTCCTTCTCTGGAGATTTTTAAGATGGCCAGCTGTCCAGGTTGCTTCAGCAGTGGTGACCCATAGATCCCCTTCCAGGTCTATGATTCTGTGGGTGCCACCTTCAGCTCTTTGGAAAAACAGCAGGACAGAAATGTAATAGAGAAGCTAAACTCTGAGGACCAGCTGGACATCTTCGTGAAGGGCTTAACAGGACAAAAGCTAATGTCCTGTGGCTTCCCAGTAGCGTCTCAGCGTTCACAGATGAAAACAAGTTTCTGCGCTCAATGGGACCCCCAATATCTAATCTAACAAGATTCTTCTTAGTAAGTTATGGATTTTTAGTGCCTGTTCCATTAAAAGTGATTTTCCCGAAATATTAAATATGCATTCATCAGTGCAGTTGACTGATTTCTATTTAGATGATTCACCACGTGCATCTTGATCAGTGAATTAACGATGAGGGTGGCCTTGCTTGTCATTCGCACAAGACAACAGCCTCTGTCCCCCCCCCAAATTGTTGGGGCACCCTTTGACTGGCAGAGATTAAGTGATCCTGGTGAACCTCCCAGACAAGAGTAAAGACTCTCCCCTTGTTAATTACTGGGACACTTGAAATGGTACTGAGAGCCCTAATAGCACCAATTAATCAATTAACAGTTGATGCCCTCGTATATTCGCATTTTATAATGTAGCCTAAACCTTCCTAATCAAACCGGCTGATTATGGAATCCTAATTAGGCAGTTGGATTAATTAACCACAAGCTGTGGGGTTTGATTCCAATTTGTCTTTTTTTCTCTAGGTGTCATTGACGACCGGGGCAAGTTCATCTATATCACACCAGAGGAGATGACGGCGGTGGCTGATTTCATTCGCCGTCGAGGACGTGTGTCCATTACTGAACTGGCTCAACAAAGCAATTGTCTGATCAACCTAGAACCCGAGGCCAGAGTTGCCACGACAGGGGTGGCGTGAGAAGCAAAACTCGTGTGTTGTGGGGAGATGAAAGTGCAGTGGTAAAATGCGTTCAGTCTCCCTATGATTTGTAATACCAAATTAAAATAAACGTCTAGGAAGAGATGCTTCTGGTCCGGTCACTGGAGAACATTTGGGGTGTGATTAATTCATATAGTTGCAAGACATTGGAGGCACCTTGTCAGCTCACAATAGCAACTATAACCACAGCTTCAGACAGGAAACCTGCCACCTTCATGTTGCATTTGTACACCTGTTCAAGCCAGTACCCTTGGTTGCTGGGTACTCCGTCACAGGCTCTTTCCCTCGCTTAAACATTGTACACTGTTTTGTCATCTCTCAACATTTTGTGGAGGCCTGTTTGACAGATTCCTACAAGGACATGTGAGGATCTTGCTTTTTTTAACAGCAGCCCAAAGGTTTTATTTATTTATTTATTTATTTTGTTTTTTGCATTCTGTCCACGATAGCCAAGAAAAACAGCTGACAATAGGCAGTACAAAGCCTCAGCAAATGAACTTCTGGTTGTTGTAGAGATGAGGTGCATTATGCTCTCTTGGTTTACACGTGTAGAAAAGGGAGGAGGTGATCAGATTCCGAATTAGTCAATTTCAGATTGCAGGCTATATATGGAGGAATTTTGGAGTGCCTTCCCATATATAACTCCAAAGGAAGTACCAAATAATACATTAAGGTCTCTAAAGCTATAACTCACCTGCTGCCTGTCATGCTGTCTTTCTTTGCACAGGTAGCTTAGTTTATGATGGAGAACATTCAAGAGTGATTCCTCTACATGCAGTCTGCAGCCCCTCTTGTTTTTGATACTCAGATCTTATTGCTGCTTAGATAGCCAAAATGGTATCACCAGTACCTTGTAAGGAGGAATCGGCAGGTTTGGAGCAACCTCTCAAGTTTTGCAGGAGCAGGGGGCATCTTTATCGGGGGGAGGGGGGTGCTTAGGTACAAGGTGACCTTTCAAGACAGTTCAGAAGGACAACCTTCCTCTGAACAAATATTATAGTGTTTGGGGCTGTTTAGCTTAGTAAACCATAAAGAAGGCTGACGGCTGAAGAATTCATGCTTTTGAATTGTGGTGCTGGAGGAGACTCTTGAGAGTCCCCTGGACTGGAAGGAGAACAAACCTATCCATTTTGAAGGAAATCAACCCTGAGCGCTCCCTGGAAGGACAGATCCTGAAGCTGAGGCTCCAAGACTTTGGCCATCTCATGAGAAGAGAAGACTCCCTGGAAAATACACTAATGTTGGGAAAGTGTGAAGGCAAGAGGAGAAAGGGATGACAGAGGATGAGATGCTTGGACAGGGTCACCAAAGCGACCAACTTGAATTTGACCAAACTCCGGGAGGCCGTGGAAGACAAGAGGGCCTAGCATGCTCCGGTCCATGGGTCATGAAGAGTCAGACACAACTTAACAACTAAACAACAACAAGCTTAGTAAAAGGGCAGGTAAGAAGGGACAAGAAAGATGTGCTTAAAAATATGCCTGGCAAAGAGAAAGTGGACAGAGCAACATTTTCCTGTTTCGTAACGCCAGAGCCTAGAGTTATCTGCTGGCAATAAATAGCAGGACATTCAGAACAGATCTTTTATCTTTTACAGTATTTCTTTCAACACTTTGTTAATCTGGGATTAAGCACGAGAGTGTAGCATGGATAAAGGGGTCAGACAGGTGGGGTTCAGGCTGTCGATGTCCTGGGGAGAACAGAAGTGGCCCCTGGATCCACTGAAATGGCCCCCTGCCAAAGTAGGCCTTCAATCTGATTTAGCATGGATCTTCCGTCCTTTTGACACAATGCTTCATGGCCTGGGATATTATGATGGCTTGCAGTGGAGCATCTAAAAATCTAGATAGGAGAACTAAATAGAATACTGTAATGTGTTGCCATATTTTGTCATCGTAGGATTGATCTGTTCACTCGATATTTTTCTTTACCTGTTGGTCTGCACATGGAGGTCAACAACAATCAGCCTAAGATTTTGATGGTACTAGTGGCAGCAATGCATAGTTTGACGTGTATTTTCACCATAAGGTTTCCAACATGTTGTTCCTCAAAATTAAGTCTTCTCCACATTAATTGTCCAGGTTGACCAAGCTTACATCCACCCTCATCCTCCTATCTGTATATAATTCATTATAGGAAAAACTGGAAGGCAGCAACTTTAGGGTAAAAACATCTATATGGAAGTTTTCATGAGACTGCTAGAATGCTGCTTTTTCTTGTTCAGATATCGGACGTAATGAGTCTGGGTCAGGTCACCTGTTCAAAAAAAGTGTATTTTTTTTTCTTATGTTGCTTCTCCAGACATACATACAGATCTTCCAGTGTTAACAAGCCTGAGTGGTCACACGGGGAAACAAAGCCATGCTATCTCACTATTTGCAAATTACAAAATGAAAGTGGACTCATTTGTCAAATGTGGATCGAAGCAAGCTTGTGTAAGAATAAAAGAAATGGTCTTTTCCTCTTAAAGATGCATTGCTTTTAGTTACAGAACTGCTGTCTTATCTGGTAAGGTTCTTGGTTAGAATGCCAATTCCACATTGCTCCTTTGTTGCGACAGGAAAAGAAGAAGAATAAATACAAAATGGATTCACTCCCTAAAGGAACCAGGATCTTGAGATTGCAAAATTGAGGAGGTGTGTTCATTTTAGGGCATTTTGGAGGACTCTCATTCATAGGTTCACCGTACGTCAGAGGTGACCTTATGGCAGGCACATAACTGTGTAATAGCAGTAGCTTGAAAAGATCTTGTCTTCAGGATGGAAGGGTTATAGTCACTCTCGAATTGACTTTCACAGCCATGCGAGACGCTGTTCCAAGACCTCTATTCAGAGCACGTGACCATCGTCTCTCGAGACTGAAGGAGGCCTACCGTGAATTAAAAGATCACTGATGGAGATTAAATTTCAAAAACTGCAAAGGCAGAATTACAGTTGGAGATTAAGAAGGCAAAATTCATGACAAGAGGAGAATTACATAATTTTCATTTTAATAGTGAACAAATCAAAAATGGTTGATGAATGTTGGTTGAGACTGCAGGCAAGAAATCAGAAGAAGAAGGGGACATGGATGCACAGCTATGAACGAACTGGGAAAGATGATCAAGCATCAAATGGTATTGCTGGGGACCCAAGATCAATTCATTTCAAATGTTGTCTTGGAATAGAGTTTTCTGGATACCATGGGCTGCCAGAAGGACAAACAAAGGGGTACAGAATCAACCCAAACCTGAATTGTGTGTAGAAGCAATAATAACAATTCAGGCTATCATACTTTTGGTGCATCATGAAAAGCAAGACCCAATGGAAAAGACGGATGCTGGATGAAACGGAAGGCAGCAGAAAAAGAGGAAAACTAAAGAAGAAATGGAATGACTGCAAGACGGAAGCCACAGTTTTGAGTATGCAAGACTTGTTGAGGACAGGAACTTTTGGAGATCATTGATTCACGGAGTCGCCCTAAGTTGGAAGAGACCAGGGAGCGCAGAACAACAAGAGACGCCGATAGAACCTCACAGAGGTTCTATGGCTGCTATAGCTTCCGCCCACTCGCACTCGCACAGCCTGGCAGGAATGTGGCTGACCCACCATGGCTGTGAGTAGGCCCAATGAGCCAGGTGGCTTAATGGCCCCCGGGGTAAAGCAGGATCAAGGCGGAAGGATATGATTTCTGCCAGCAGGGGGCGCTCAAGAAACACCGTCGGAACCCGGCCTGGAAAACCCTGGGGCCTGACTGGGAAGTCACTCGGAGGGCAGCCATCGGGAAAGCCTGGGCCTTAGGCCTCAGCATGGGAAGGAAGAAGGGGGCTGCTTGGGTGGATTATGGAGGAAGCCTGATGGATGTGGATGATGGCCGACCTAAGCTTAAAAGGAAAGGCCGAAGCCAATGGAAAGTGAAGGCCCAACAGAGGCCTCCAGCCAGGCCGGGCCCTCAGCAGGCTTGACAATGCTGTGAGGTTAGGCCCAGAATGGATTACAGAGCCCAGAATCCCCTGGCCGGATAGCGCTGAACTGGGGGATTCTGGGCGCTGTAGTCCACAATCCTAGCCTCTCAAGTCCTCCGGGTGCTTCCGCTCTCCGAGGATGTTTATTCCTCCCCTCACTGCAGGCCTGGGAACGAGGCCAAGCATTCTGGGTGAGTGAAAACACAAGGCCCGGACTCTGAATTTCAGGGCTCGAGCCCCCACCTCGGGGATCCCATCGAGGAAGTAAAAAAATCTAAAGGGGAATCCCAGAAACCACAAAGCGGACTCTAAACCCGCTTTATTTGTCGTTTTTTAGAAAAAGGGCCAGTGAAAAACAACAAAAGTACACATATGCAAAAAGCATGACAAAAATCACATGTGAATGCACTCATTCACTCTTGAGTACAGTATTTGCTTATTGGTAATGCTTGGAAAGGTGGCATTTTGAACTGCAATTCCCAGAATCCCCCCAGTAACGTCACACTTTCCCAACATCAGGGTCTTTTCCAGGGAGTCTTCTCATGAGATGGCCAAAGTATTGAGGCCTCAGGATCTGTCCTTCCAGGGCTTATTTTCGGGTTAGGGCTTATTTTCAGGGAAACAGGGCAACTGCTTAGGGAAACAAGCGCAGCCCACTGTAAGAACCACCTAACAGACAAGCAAGTGGTTCAGAACCATACAGGTGACCGGGTTTGATCCAATCCTTTTTTCTTCACGACAGACCCTCAAGCCTGGCTTACCAGATCCTGGACAGAGAGGACTGGCCTCTATGCAGATTCTGAACAGAGTGCTTGAAGGAGGGGGCCGCACCGTCCACCAGCAGTTGGGAGATCTGTCCTTGTCCACTGTTTATGCTCTCCTGGCGACTCTGATGCAGTGTCTGAGCATGGGGTGCCTCTGCGTGGCCATTTCTTTGCTCAAATGGATCATAGCGGTGCAACCCTTCTATCATCGCCCAAACGTCTTGGTGACCTCCAGCTTTGGCATACCCTACGACGTGTCCATTTATGAACCATGGAATCCCAACGCCACAGACTTGCGTAAGAAAATCTCATATTTCCATGATGAATTTCCACGAAGTGTGATGGGTGGAACCTTCAGTGGTTGCGGTTGGGTTATAAAGCTAGGATAGATGCCACAAGCATTCCAAAGAGCTGGGCTAGGGAAAGGTGGGTAAATACGGAAGGACGTGGTGGCGCTGCGGGTTAAACAGCAGAAGCCTCTGCACTGCAAGGTCAGAAGACCAGCTGTCGTAAGATTGAATCCACGCGGTGGAGTGAGCGCCCGTCTCTTGTCCCAGCTCCTGCCAACCTAGCCATTCAAAAGCATCTAAATGCGAGTAGATAAATAGATACCATCTCGGCGGGAAAGTAATGGCGTTCCGTGTCTAGTCGCGCTGGCCACGTGACCATGGAAACTTTGGCACACCGACATTTATGTATTGATTCAGTGGGTCTACTCTTGTTACAAATGGACTCATCCCAAAGGTCTACTGCCAAAGATAACATACATTGCTTTCATGTGGACGTTCCACTCCTTGCACCATTTTCTAAGCAATACACCAATCTCAGGTCAAGAATGATTTTGCCCTCTACTTTGGATAGGTGATATTCTGGTCAAGATGAAGCAACATGTCTTTGACCAATCTTTGAAAGTTTTGGCTGAAGCCATTTCCTCTTTTTGGCTTATTAACCCCAGGTAGGCAGACACCACTTCTGGGGAACTGCTCCATCTTTTTTTTAGAAAGCTGCTAAATGTCTCTGGCATCTTGAACTGAAAGAGTATTGGGTCCCAGATGCTAGTAGAGCTTCTGCTTGAGAACTTGGAAAGCTGCTGGTGGTCAAAACAGAC
Organism: Pogona vitticeps; assembly: GCF_051106095.1. Lineage (NCBI taxonomy): Eukaryota > Metazoa > Chordata > Lepidosauria > Squamata > Agamidae > Pogona > Pogona vitticeps. The sequence goes on from NC_135787.1 coordinate 4,759,721, forward strand.
AGTTTTGTGGTATACTAATAATCCATCTGTCACTGCGCCAGGCCGTTTCACCCTTTCACGTCTATACCACCAAATGGTGTACTGGTGAATTCTGAAATGGAGGCACTTCTTATTATAGTTTCTGGAGAAATCTGAGACTGGTTGATGACAGAAAGAGAGGGACAATGTGTGTCCCAAACAGCATAAGGTCAAGATTTTCTAGATTCCCCCCCCCCCCAGCATCATACAGAAGCACTTCTTGTCATGGCTTTCCACTAGATGGTTGGCATATAAATGTAATACACAAATAAATAATTATTCAGAAAGTTAAGCAACTCATCGTATCTCACTCCAAGAGAAGCAATTTTAAAAAAAGCATAGGGTTTTTAAGTGTCCATTCCAGACTAAGTTTCTTTACCAAACTGTCCATAACAACAGGGATAACTTACAAAATATTGTTGTTAGGATAATCAATTTCTCCCTGGGTGACTTTGAGAGTTACACTTGTGCTCAGAAGGATCCGGGAAGTTGGAGAACTGTGGCAGATGATGTCAGCAGGACTTGGACCTTAAGTCAAGCATGCCACCATTGGCTTGACCGTCTATCGCTTTTCCCTGAAGTAAACCAGGAATTCTCCCTAGATGCTGGAGCGAACAGATCAAGAATGAGCCCAGGGCAGATCACTGCCACTTTGGGTAGTCTTCTCTTGCTCTAAGGTAGCTTCTTACATTTCTCACCAAGCTACACTTCCTAAGACATTGGGGAGAAATCCTAGACCCGCTCAACATGAACTGCCTTTACAATGAGATAAAAATATAAAGATCATTTAACAGAAATTCCAATAATGCCGCCTATCCGTCTTGTTTCCTTTTTGCCCTGATAGGGAAATATTATTTCTTTAGCGAAGAAGAGGTAATTGAGCCAGTGATGATCACAGTTTGCCTCTTGAGCCTGTCGTCTGGCTTTCTAGCTTTTCTCCTGGGATTCGTGGAAGTGAAGAAGCTAGGGCAGTACCAGTCGGCCGTTGTCACTTTCCTACACATTCTGTCAGGTAATGTTGGATTTGCCCACCTTTCGCTCGCACGCTTGCTTCAGCATAGGACATGGTCAATATGTACCCAGATTAAATAGATCGACTCAACGCCTACAGCATCACCCTCTTCTTCTTTTCCTTCCCCTTCTTCTTCTCATCCTCGTGATCAATCATTATCATCCTCGCATATATGAAACATGCTCATTCTCAAAAGGCAAAACAATACATTGAAGGCAGGCCATCACGAACTGCTCCACAACCATTGTTTAGCCAGAACTTCAGAATGGAACCATCCTATTTGCAAACAATGTACACTTTCCAATTTTCCAGTTAGGGGAGCCAAAAGGATGTGATTTCTCTTGTCCTCCATTTTGCTCCCACTGAGAAATGGGAAAGTATCTCAAGCCAGACGTGGGCATTATGCCTGGTCATGCCAGGCCTTGGTGCTGGTCATCAGGGCCAGGATTTTCTAAGAGAACAAGCAGTGTTCACTCAGGGTTCAGATGTCTGAAATCCGGGAAAGCTGGCAGCAGGTCTTTGAGGACCCCAGAGAAAACATAAGGAGTGGAGAACTCACTATGGGGATAATGTTTTCTTAACTAAACCCTCCCATGCAATCTGAGCCCGATTGCTTCTTTGAAGCTGCATCACTGGCTGAGAAATACATAACCTTAAAAGAAAAACACCCCAGCTTTGCATTCTGGCCTAACATCCCACCATCTTCCTCATCAGATGAAGGGAACGCTGTGGATGTCGCGTATCTTGATTTCAGTAAGGCCTTTGACAAAGTTCCCTGGGATATTCTTGCAAGGAAGCTAGTAAAATGTGGGCTAGACAGTGCTTCTGTTCGGTGGATTTGTAATTGGTTGACTGACCGAACTCAAAGGGTGCTCACCAATGGCTTCTCTTCATCCTGGAGAGAGGTGACTCGTGGGGTGCCCCAGGGTTCTCTTCTGGGCCCTGTGCTATTCAGCATCTTTATCAATGACTTGGATGAAGGAATAGAGAGTATGCTGATTAAATTTGTAGATGGTATCAAATTGAGAGGGGTTGCTAATTCCCCAGAGGACAGGATTAAAATTCAAAATGACCTTGACAAATTAGCGTCCAGGGCCAAAACTAACAAAATGAATTCCAACAGGGACAAATGTCAGGTCCTGCAGCTAGGCAGAAAAAATGAACTGCACAGATATAGGATGGAAGACACCTGGCTAGACAACAGTGCCTATGAAAGGGACCTAGGAGTCTTGGTAGACCACAAACTGAACACGAGTCAGCAGTGTGATGCAGCTGCAAGAAAGCCAATGCAATTCTTGGTTGCATCAATAGGAGTATAGTGTCCAGATCAAGGGGAGTGATAGTTCCACTCTATTCTGCTTTGGTCAGACCTCACCTGGGGTATTGTGTCCAGTTCAATTCAAGAAGGATGTTGACAACCTGGAACGTGTCCAGAGGAGGGAGACCAAAATGGTCAAAGGTCTGGAAGCCATGTCCTATGAGGAGCGGATTAAGGAGTTGGGAATGTTTAGCCTTACAAAAAGAAGGTTGAGAGGGGACATCACAGCCATGTTTAAATATTTGAAGGGATGTCATGTCGAGGAATGGACAGGTTTGTTTTCCACTGCTCCAGACAGTAGGACACGAAGCAATGGTTTCAAACTACAGGAAAAAGAGATTCCACCTGAATCTCAGGAAGAACTTCCTGACAGTCAGAGCTGTCCGGCAGTGGAAGAGGCTGCCTCGAAGGGTGGTGGAGTCTCCTTCTTTGAAGGTTTTTCAGCAGAAGCCGGATGGCCATCTGTCGGGAGCGCTTTGATGGATGTTCCTGCATGGCGGGGGGGGGGGGATTTTGGACTCGATGGCCCCTGTGGTCTCTTCCAACTCTGTGATTCTATGGTCTCTCCTCAAGATGATTCCAAGTATTCTGCTCATGTTGGCATGCCCACTTTGTGGAATTTGACGCCTTCCTTTGGCAAGCAAGTGTCATGCTTTCTCTCTCCACATCTGGACCGAGGCGCTGCCGTTTCTGGTGCAGGATGATGAGAGAGCTGTCTCAGGAATGTGATGCTCGCAGAGCCTCTGGTTCATCAGCTGTGCTCGGGTCCAGTTTTCCCTCCGTCAACAAGCCTGTCCCTCAGCATCTTCCTGTGTCCCTTGGAGTCGTTGGGTGCTTGGATGTTGGTATCTTTCCCATTTCCACAATCCTTTAGGAGAGATTTCGTCATGACAAGGTTTTTAAAATCTTTTCTTTTTCCCTTTGCAGGCATATTTCTCACAAGCCTGATCGTCCTGTGTTCGTGGTGTCTTATGAAGATTCGACAGCGTGTCAATGAGGAAGGATGGAAGCTATTCCGGTTAAAAGTTATGCCAGGAGAGAGTTTTTATATTGCCTTAACGTCCTTCCTTTTTATTATCCTCGCTGTTCTGTTTAATTTGTGGTCAATGACTGTCAGTGCCTAAAAAACATATCAACTCAGAGCGGCCTTCCTAAGAAAATACAGATTTAAGTGCAGGGCATAAATGTCCTGAAAATGGGATGATTCGGATGTAATGCTTTCTAAACCATGTTTTATTAAGCGGGAGATGACCCATAAGCCCATGTGTTTTGCTCTTCTCCTGTAGAAAAATGGTTATTCAAATCAGAGTTTCTCATATTTGAAATGAAGAACACAGGTCTGTTGCTTTACTAACTAGGATATTAAGCCAGTGTTTTAAACCTGATGCAAGCCAAAGTGCTCTGTTTCAGAAATAGGACCTCCTTTTTAAAGTCTGTGTGCCAGGGAAGAGAATAAGCAGGCACTTGTTCACAGTTTTATAACCACGGCTAATAAAGCCAAGATTGTTATGTTTGACTCCGCTCAATATTGTGGATAGTATGGTCACAGTACTTTTCAACAGAAGATGGTCAAATAAACCTAAATAAGAAATAATCTAAAGGAAACCATTTCACTCTATTCTTCAGCATAGTAAAGACATTTCATTCCAGGTTTGCAAATTCACAGATGTAGAGATTCCACGTGTATTTGACGGGGGGGGGGGGGAAACACTCGTACTGTACAAAATTTTAAGAAAACCCAAATCTATTGTGGAAGAGTTATCTACATATTTATACAGCTCAAGGCTGTAGTGGTAATTCTTTTGTCACACAACCTGAAGTCAGAGTCAGCTGCCATCTCCCAAATGCCAGCAGTCTCCTAAGCTTTTTATGAATTTTGGAAGCTGGCAGAAAAGCCCGTCTTTCCTTCTCCTACCACTGTAAGGCCACATGCTCATAAGCAATATAATATCTGCTACATCAGGCCGAGGAAGAGAGAACCCCAATGCCTTAAGTAAATCAATGTGATCAGCTCCACCCTGTTTTGGAAGAATCAAAACAGCTAACTTAGCTACAAATGACAGGCAATAATAGTTAAAGCCCAATATCCTTAATTAAAAGGAAAGCCTTTTGGGTCATGAGAATTCGGAGTGGGTGGGGAGAAAAGGCTTGAACCATTCCCTGGCATCAGTGTCCGCACACTGCGTCAGCCCCCAGTCCACAAGAGCAGCTTCGATTTCAACTCCAATTCCTTTTTCGTCGTGCGAGTGAAGTTTCTGCTCTGACCACCTCTGGGGCCCCTTTGGGTTTCTCCCAGGTGGGAGGAAGCTGCATGTCGGTGGCAGATGCTGCAGAAGTGGTGGCGCAACTATCGGTGGGTGGAATCAATGGCATGGGCATCTCAGAGACGCAAGTGGCTGGGTCTCTGAGATGCTCCCCTAATATCTGGGACCAGGGCACAGATACACGGCCCCTGAAGCACAGGTTATCAAAGGGCAGCATTTACAGAATTCTAACCCAGGTATGCTTTGAAATCAGCTCTCTCACAAGGAGCCCCATTGTGGTGTCATTCTTTTCTAATAATGTCTGATTGCTGCCTTCTGTGTTTCGTTGTTAACCTAACTGTCCGCTTCCTTCCAAAGCTGGGTTGTACACTGAAATGAGAGCTGCTGTTTAATTCAGAGAGATACATGCATGCATCAGCGCCTCATTCCCTCATTATAAAAAAAAAAATAGGACATTCACCCCCACCTTCCTCTTTGTGTTGAACTCTTAGAAGTCAGCTATACTTTCTCTCCTCTCTTGGTTTTTCAATGTTTGCAGCTGTGACATGCACGCCCCGAGGTTTCTTTCGCTTCCTTATCCTGGCATCCCAATGAGTCACTTAGGTAAGCCAATTTCAGTGGGTTTTCGGGATGCCTCTCCAAGACTAAATCTATGCTCACCTCCTAAATTAGCAGAACATCAGATGTCATCTAATGTGTGGCGTCCGGGGGTGGGGGGGATAGAGATAACTAGAATACCGAATCAGCATTCTGCCAGCTCCCAATTTCTATCTCCCCCAATTTAACATGTTCCGTAAACTTGGCTGAGAAGCCCAAAGTAGCAACATGAAGTTAAGAATCTACCCACCTCGGGACGTATTGGATGCCTTTCAGTAAAAAAAGACAGATTTCTTTAAAAAAATTAAAGAAAAAGAAGACCTTGAGCATACCTCTGCAAGTCAGGGAAGAAACAGAGATAAAATACCATTTTGGACTCCAAAGAGGGCCAAACTTTTAAATAATCCCAATTGAATGGGGTGGTATTTGACTGGCACTGGGATAGCCAACAGCCAGGGCCAATATTGCTAAATCCACATTTTCCTGTTTGAGAATTCAGCCTGTGCTAGAGATTTCTTTTTTTCATTTGTCCGGTTGGCACTTGAACCTCCGAATGAAACATCTGATAAAACAGGCCCTCCCCAGTGATCCTGTCACCAGGGTCAGCTGGTGTGGATGGAGGCAGTGTTGGTGAAAGGCCACTTACAGGGACACAAAGTCCTTCCTCCATACTGGAAGGGACACGTAAGAACTTGGAAATGACGAAACAGCCCCTGGATTTGCTCCCATGTTACCACTGTGTCTTCTCCAAATCTTCTTTAAATTATTTTTTTGTATTTCACTCTGCCTAAGGATAAGAGTGGTCCTGGGTCCTACTGCTGTATTGAGGGGACCCCAGATCAATGGCAGAGGCCAGCTTTTGGCGTGCCAGTGCTCTCAAGTTCCATTCCTGGCCTTTCCAGACAGGAAAAGTCCCAGGTGAGGAGCTGCAGCCGGTCTGTGCTGATCATACTGGGTCAAATGGACCGACACTACTTGTGCTTTCCCCTTCTGGAAGGAAGGAACGAAGCCACAGTGGAATCTCAGCATGGTGTCAAAAGGATGCATGCAGATGTATTGTCTATTATTTATTCACTAGCTTTCCTTGCAAACTTGATTTGAAACTGTAACAGAAATCACGAGAGGTGGGTCGGCAGGTATGGGCTTGTGTCTCAGGCCGACAGCCTTTCCTGAACCAAGTTAAGGGATTGGCAGCATGAGACGGGCAACCCCTTCATCTCCTGCTTCCTGCCCTCATAAGGCAAGCCTCCGAAAGCAGAGGAAGCACATTAGAATACAGGCACGGGCCCCTTGTGTAACGTGTCAGCAAAACTCCATTCCATGCGGTTCAGGGCCAAAACTACAGATTACACATTGCCGCTATCCCCCCAGGATCCCAGTGGGCACTCATTTTACCGATCTCAGAAGGATGGAAGGCTGAGTGAACCTTACGATGGGATAGGAGCGGAGCCTTGTAAGGTCAGGGAGGCAAGGCAGTGAGTATATGAGCAACCTGGATTGGAATGATTCAGCTTTGTTGCAATTTGATTTGCAGCCTATGTTAGGCTCCTATTCAGATTAGGCAATCCTACAACGACCATGAATTGCTTCCATGCCATGGTTCACCTTACGAGAGTCCCTTAATCTGACGTAGCTTGATCCACATCACGTCTCCCTTTTTTTAAATTCAACCCCTGGCCAATCTCTGCTTTTCCTTTTATGGGTAATTGTAAAACCAGTGGGCGGCTTAAAACATTGCACAGTGCTAGGGAAAAGGGGCAGTTTTCCAACTTTTAAAAAAAGTCCTAGTGCTAAACTAATATATCAGTGCAGCGATATAGTGCTAAATTTGCTCATTTGTTTTAAATTTAAAAACACATGTTGGGGCAACTGGGGAGAAAGACTTTGAGGCTGTATAATCCCACTGTCTAAAACATCACGCCCAGTTTAGAACATCACCAGGGTACCACCCACAGGCATGTCCCTGTTCTTTGGGAGAATGAAAGAACGGATCAAGCAAGAAAAACACTGTTCAAATCGCTCCAGCTTGAGAAAAGGAGAAGCCCCCAGCACCAGGGGGAAAACTCTGCCTTGGAAGCCAAAAAGGGCCAGGCTGATTCAAATTGGCTTTTGCACCACCTTGCTTGCTTGTTTGTTTAAAAGCTTTTGATCCTGCCTTTCTCCTCTAAAAAAGACCCAAGGTGGCTTACATCATTAAAAAGCTAAGAAGCAAAAGTGCAAAGCATACTGCTTATATACCTCCCCATAGCACTTAAAGCACTCTCTGGACAGTTTACAAGTTAATTATGCAGGCTATACATTGCCGCCACCCCCCCCCCCCCCCCAGTAAACTGGGCACTCATTTTACGGACCTTGGAAGGATGGAAGGCTGAGTGAACCTTCAGCCGGGCAACCTGGGATTGAACCCCCTGGTCGTGAGCACGGTTTTGGCTGCAGTACAGCAGTTTTAACCACTGTGCCCTGATGTGGTAAGTATACAAATATTTTAAAAGAAATCAACAGGCATTGTATTAAAAACGGTAAATAAAATCAATACTAAAATACATTTAAAACAACAGAGCTCAATAATTCATTTTTTTAAAAACCCTGCTTCCGCAGCAAATCCCATACTGTTTACCCGTGGAGCCGCAACCTGGGGGGGGGGAGGACATTTTGCTGGCGTTGTGCTCACCACCAGCACAATGTCAGTTTTGCCCCAGGCTCCGCACTGCTGCCACCAGGACTTACACCCCCAAGAAGGCTCATGAGTCCTGGACTTGGTGCTCCCTGCCTTGTTCCAACTGGCAGGAACGGTTCAGCGTCTCTCACCCTGTTTCTCTTCCCTTGCACTTAGTTTAGGATGTGACAAGATTGCACATGGGCAGAACAACACACCAGCTCCTTCGAGCTGAGCCGGTTCGCCTTGATGGGAAGCAACAAATTCCCAGAGGCTTCAGCCATCACCCTGGGATGTGACAATCTTCATCGACACAATTTTCACATGAGCTCAGGGGTTTAGGTCTCCGGCTGTGGAGCCAGTGGCTGGGAGTTCAAACCCCCCCCCCACTGTGCTTCCTTGACAAGGGCTGGACTGGATGACCCACCAGGCCCCTTTCCAGCTCTGCTGTTTCAAGGTTATAATGGGGTTGCTCAACCCAGCTGTGGTCTGTCCCATCTAAAACCCGCTTCCTGTTATCAGAACTGCAGACCTCCTATGACTTGCCCACGGGATGGCAGCAGCGTCTCTCAGATTCCTGTGTCTTCTCACTATAGCAACCATGCGCAAGCCTTTTGGGGGAAGCCTGGAGGGAGAATAACAAGGTTGCAGTGTGGACTGCCTTGGATCCGGCCGGTTTAGTCACCCAGACGTGTGCAGTTCCTAAACACCTCCATTGCCTCTCTTTTCAGCACTTGGTTCTAAAATTTTAGGCTCACTTCCTCCCCCAGCAAAGAATGCAACCCTGCCGGTTTAGAGGTCATTCACTTTTATTTTATTTGTCCTTTTCTTTTTTTTGTCAAGCAAACCATCCTCATAAATAGAGTCATTGTGCACCGTGGGACGGATCCGTAACCCAACAAAGGAGCAGTGAAAACGAATAAAGTGGAAAGACGAGATTTTTGACAATAGATCTAGCCAAGGGTAATAATAACCCCATTATATATGCACTTAACTTTTATTTCTTTTTCTGCCCTACCTCATTCATACCATTCTACACCAGCGATTCACAGCCAGTAAGCCTATACCTTCCAGAGCAGAGGGTGGGGATCAATATTTCAGACGTAGCCTGAAAAAACATATTCATTATCATGTTTTTTTTAAAACTGGAAACACAGGGGAAAGTATTATATCTATTGCTTTCCTAGTACCCCAGCTCTTGACATCATCCTTTGGAGCATAATAGTACAATTGTTGTCGTCCTTGATCTCTAATTACTCAGTGCATAGTGTGTGATTTGTGTTGGTAGAGCCACTGATCCCCCCCTCCTTCTTAAAGTGGACAGAAGAAATATAGAATCATCGAATCATGGAGTTGGAAGGGGCTTATAAAGCCATTGAGTCCAACCCCTTGCTCGAGGCAGGAATCCCAATCAAAGCAGATCGGACAGAGGGTGGTTCAATTTTCTCTCGAATATCTCCAGCTTTGGAACACTCAGCACTTCCCAAGGTGATGGGTTCCATTGTCATACTCCTCTAACAGTTAGGAAGTTTTTCCCTGATATTCAGCCTATATCTGGCTTCCTGTCGCTCAAGCCTATTATTCCATGACCTGCACTCTGGGGAATGCTATTTGCCAAATAGAGATTTGTGATCATCTTCTTTTGGGACAACAGCTCCCAGAATCCACCAGCAAAATATGGCCACCGGATGGAGGAGTCTACTTTTTTATATATAATACGGAAAAGGATCTTTTCAGCCAAACTCTGGCCAAATCTTCTTAGTAAAATGCCACCAAAAGTAAGGACATGGAGGTAAGGAGAAGTGCAGTAGGATTGGTGCAATGAGCTTGTAGAGGAGATAAAAGAAGTGCCTGATCTTTCTCAAAGCTAAATATGCCCAGTTCTTTCAGTCTTTCCTCCTAGGGCTTGGTTTCCAGCCCCCTGATCCTCCTTGTCGCCCTCCTCTGAACTTCTTCCAATTTGTTAGCATCCTTCTTGAAGGGTGGTGTCCAGAACTGGACACAACAAGACTCAAAGTGAGGCCTAACCAGTGCTGAATATAGGGGGACTAGCACATTGCGGGATTTGGAAACGCTACAGTACTTCTATTAATGCAGCCTAAAATAGCATTGGCCTTTTTTTGTAGCCGCATCACACTGTTGGCTCATATTCAGCTTGTGATCTATGACAATTCCAAGATCCTTCTTGCTCATACTTCCCCCCCCCCATCTTGTAACTGTGTAATTGGTTTCTTTTTTCCAAGGTGCAGGACTTTGCACTTATCCCTGTTGAATTTCATTCTGTTGCCTTCGGCCCAGTGCTCCATCCTATCAAGGTCATTTTGAATTTTGTTTCTGTCTTCTAGGGTATTAACTATTCCGCCCAATTTGGTATCATCTCTCATCCAAGTCATTAATAAAAATATTGAAGAGCACCAGGCCCAGGACTGAGCCCACTTGTCACCTCCTCCCAGTTAGAGAAGGACCCATTAATCATCACCCTGAGTACAATTCTGTAGCCAATTGTGTGTCCACCTGACACTTGAGCTATCCAGCCCACACCTAGTTAGCTTGCTATTTAATAGACTTATAAGTTTTTCCTGATTAACTAAAAATAAAAAACCAGGATCGGTTATCTTGTTTGGACTATGATTCCAAGAATCCTGTAGCCAGTGTGGCTGCCAGGTCAATTGTGTCTCATCCCCTGAGATTTCAAAGCTGAAACCTCAAGCCAGAGTTGGACTCTTGTGATGTCACAGAGATGAGCAGGCCAAGGGAGCAGAGTCTCCTCTCCCTCCCCCCCCCCCCGGCTTTTAGCTGCTGCTAGAGCTTGTGCAACACTGGAAGGTTCGTGAGTTGCAATGCTGGTGCTCCGCTCCCTGCCTTATGCTAAAGAGTACAAATTGCACCAAAATGATACAACGGATCCTGGAGACTGGAAGAAAAGCTAGTGGGGGCATATGCTGGTCCTCACTGGGACATTTGGAGCGACACACATAAAAATGTGTGCCTGTTCTTCAGAGGCCTCTGAGTCCAAGGTCAGGGGAGTCCAAGCACAGCAGGCATGCACAAATGTTAGTGGCATCCGGCCCCACCTCTTGGTCATGGGACCATCTTGGGTAACATCTGGGGATGGCCCCCAAGCCCTTTGTTTAGTGCTCCTGTCATCCTACAGAAGATTTGGACGATCCAGCTGTTCGGCATGCAACAGGAACAAATAACTTGATCTTAAGCTCTTTATATAACCGTTGATTCCGCTGCAATCCCTTCTCCCACCCAACCCTTTTGTGCGCCTTAATACACCAGGCCTTTCTAAAGATGCTCATAATCCAGGTAAATCACCCGCTTAGTGGGAAACAGCGAAGGGATTCCAAAGCATTTCGGTTTCCTCTCTGTCCACTGAAGGGATAGGCAAAAGGAGAGGATTTGTCCAAACTGCATGTCCTCACGTAGTGTACAGAACTTGGGGTGGTCACTTATTCAATCTGGGATCTAAAACTAAAATCTCCATGCACTGGCGGTGGGGTCCAATGAGTACAGGCTGGGAGCGATTGGTAAATAGTCCGAGCTGTATCAGGGATTATTAGCTATGCTAGGCAAATGGATCCTCCTTGTTCAGGAGCAGTGTAGCTCAAAAATGTCGAGAACTCAGAACAAAGAAAGGCCGCGGCCTGCTTGTAAGCCTTCCAGGAGAATCTGGCTAGGAACAGCCGCTTTTGGGTGATGTCTAGCACAGAGCCATGGGCGCCAAATGCAAAACAAGGGGTGGTCACGGGGCTCTGCATGGGAGCGAAGGCAAGAAAAACTGTTTCTTTCTCATCGTCCTTCCTAAACTGTCCAGTTCTAAATTTCCTTTGGTTAAATAGCTTTGGCTGCGCAGTAGAAGTGGAGAATAGCTTGCATTCCCCAGAGTGGTCCACCCCTTTTCTCTTCTCATTAACTGGCACTCACAGTCTCAGTAATTCCCTCTGTGGCATTATTAGGAGAAAGAGCAAAAAGCTTTTGTATTAAATAATGCCTTTGTGGGTGGTTGCAGGTTTCAGAAGTCTTGTTACTTTGTCACCATGTCACCTAAAATGTATTAAATCCTGCTTTTGGGAGGGATTGCAGTTTTCTGAAGCAATGTCACTTACGTCGCTAGGACATTTAAAATTTATTTTAAAAACAGAGAAATGGACACAATTTAAAGGAATGCCTAAAAAATAAAAAAAATAAAAAACTTCACAAAAATGAAAGCAATCGGGAAAGAGAAGGTTGCAATCCTTGGTACTGCACCAGGATCGTGATAAGAGATGGGCCTGAACTGTCTTTTTAGTAGTTCGTGCAGTTCGTACACTGAACAGCAGTTTATAGCGATTTCCAGCCCTGCCTCCACTGGCCGGCGCGCGCCCGCTCAGGAGCAGCATCTTGGCTAGGTAGGCCTCCTTCAGCCTCGAGAGGCGATGGTAACGTGCTCTGAATGGAGGTCTTGGAACAGCGTCTAATGTGGCTGAGAAGGCCAATTCGAGAGGGACCATCCCTTCCACACTGAAGACAAATGCAATCTGTCCCCTGTCCAGCTCGCTTGTTTTGCTGGTTTCCGGACTGCCTCTTTGCCTCGGCCTGCTGGACAAGGGTCTCTTCCAATTGGGAGAGACCACACTGCACCACCTGCGTCTAGGCTGAATGCTCAGAGGTCAAGATTTCCCATCTGTTGAAGTCCATTCCTAAGGCCTTCAGATCCCGCTTGCAATATCCTTGTATCGCAGCTGCGGTCTCCCTCTGGGGCGCTTTCCCTGCACTAATTTTCCATATAGGAGATCTTTTGCACAGGAATGCAAAAAACACGTGACTGGAAATCGGTTTAAAATACATCGAGGCTGAAATGAGCAGTGTAACCGTGCCCTGAAACCTAAATGTGATAAGGCAGCCCTGGCCCCTCACCTGAGATTGGTTAGGTTAAGGCATGCAGATCAGATGGCTTAGAAGCTGCAGTCGTCACCTTCTGCTGCACTGCCACCTCCAGCATCCGCTGCCTAAGGTCACTGCCTCCTTTCGCCTCATGATAGAGCCGGTCCTACCTTTCCTAGTCTTGTACAACCGGAGTGACAAAGGGAAGTGTCTGCAGATGAGCAGCAGAGAAAGTGTGGTGCTTGCAGGAGGACCTAAATTCTAGCTGTGGAAATTTCCAAGCTTCCACCAGAGCAGAGCTGATCAATACACGTGCCGGGGGGGGGGGCCGGCGGCGGAGAGGCAGAGAGATAGCCAGATGCCTCCTCCTTTGTCTTTTCTCGATCTACATGTAGATTGGTACTCATGAGCTTCTTTCCTCCTTTTGCCTCTAAGGGAACCTTCTTCTGTATTTCTTCCCCCTAGTTAGAGAAAACAGTTTGCCAACAGATCTGTGAGCATAGAAGCCAATTTGCGGTTCAAAGCCTACACTCTCCTAAAAGAATTCCTTCGGTTAATAATTACTAAGTCTTCTTCCCCACCCCCTGTGCCGCACCCTTTCCTCTCCAGCTAAAGAGCAACTGTTCCTTTTCCATACAGTAGTTGGGAAGATCTGCAGCACTCTGCTGACAAAATCCTGGGAAAAAGGAAAGGAGGGGAACTGTTACAAACACACACAAATCTTCTTCACTACTGTTTCAGGCATTCTCCTTCCACTGTGGTCTTAAGGAAGGAAACTGAAGTTTGATGTTTCTGGAGGTGCAGAGTTTAGGGTGAACAATCTTTGATGGCCTTGAATGGAAGACAAGCAAGACGGCAAGAGAGAGAACCGTCCGCTCGGTTCTATCGTTCAGTCTGCTTCTATTTGCAACCCCTGGATCATGAATTCATCTTGTTCCTGCGAGCGAAGGGCCCCCTTCAACATCGGACCCTACGCTGGCAGCTACAATGGCGCAGGTGGAGGTCCTTGGCTTTCCTCTCTGAACGCCTAGAAAGGGCTAATTAAATTATGCTGCAAATGACTGCATGCATTATTTTGCCCCGGCTTCCTGTGGCAGCTTGCAATTCGGCATTCTGTGCCCACCTCATGGGGCTTTTGTGCTTTGTTTACCCTTTCCACCGCCCTTACTGTGCAAAATGAAAGGGTTGCCCTGACTCTATGGCCATTGAACTGGGTAATCAAACCACTAGTACTGCAGATCTCTTTATGCGCGGGTTGGGGGGGGCAAATAAGCCGTGAAAAGGGCCCTTGTCGCAACCCAAAGCGGGTTGCTTCTGTAACTTTGCTTAGCACAGCGCAACCTGCCAGGGTCCCTTCCTGCGTACCATTTTGCACACTCATGTTTTGGAGTTAATGTGGATGCAAGGAAACTGATCTTAGAGGAGGGGGAAGGAGCAGCTGTTCACCGCTGTAACTGCTGTGGTGCTCTGCAGCAAGTCTGACCCTAGATATTTTTCTGTCTGAAGCAGGGAAGGAGATTCCTGCATTGAGCAGGGGGTCAGCCTCGATAGCCTTATAGGCCTCTTCCAACTCAATTACTGTATTCTATTCTATCATTCTAGAACAGGGGTCTCCAAACTACGGCCCGTGGACCACGTCTGGCCCGTTTTGCTGTTTTGTCTGGCCCGCGCATGGCGGGAGTTTGTGTGTGTGTGTCTGTGCGTGCGTGCGTGCATGCATGCGGGGGGGGGGTGCTGGGTGTGTGCAGGAGGCAGGGGGCATGTGTGCATGCATGGGGCTGTGCATACACAAACAAACATTCCTGTTCCTTTGGCCCTCAAAAACTTCAAAAATATCTGGTGTGGCCCTCACTGTAAAAAGTTTGGAGACCTCTGTTCTAGAATGATAGAATACCCATTCTATATTCAAAATGCTGAACACACGGGCATATGAATTTGTATTCAGGGCAGGCAATAGGGCAGCATCCTCTGCTCCACCAGAAGATAACAGTTGAGCTTTGCGGGGGATAAAAGGCAGGCTGCATGTCACCAGCTGCCCCTCAATATCCTGATAATCTGCTGCCTTCTTGATGTCTCCTGATGGGACTGACACCATCTGACACCGCTTGGCACTTGCCACTGAGAAGCACACTCCCTGCAAATGAAGCCCTTTGGGCAAGCTGAAGATCAAATGAGACGATGCATTTATTATGTTGATTGCAGAGGTGCTCCCCTACATGGTAAAAGACATCTGATGTGGTATGTGATTTTTCCTCACCTACTGTGAGCGAAGGAAGGAAAGTGAGCCGTCCTCACGAGTGTCAACAGAAGAAGGAGGCGGAGGATGCGCTGTGGGAGAATTGATAAAACTAGATGAGGAAGAAGGGGGCGTCAATAAAGCCATAGAGGTGTTCCTAGCGGAGAGGACGAGAGACTGGGGGGGGGAGTCGAGCGAGTGGAGATGGGATGAGGTTATAAAGGAGGGGAAGGAAGAAAGGGGGACAGACAGAGAAAAGGAGGAAAAGGGCACCCAAACGAGAGAGACAGGAGCAGAGAGGGAAAGAATCGCGACTCTGGTTAAGAACTTTCCTAACCTGATGAAAGAAGACGGCTTGCTGCCTCTGCCTAAAGAGTTGAGTCAGGCGGGAGTCCGTGAGTCCAAAGAGGGATGGAAACCGGGAGGGGGTATGGCTTTTCGCCCTACGATGGACAAGGCAACCCCTGGTGGTGTCAGCCCTTACCTACCCAGGTTGGAGGGGTCGACCGTGGTCCATCCCTGTTGCAGGACTACCTGCTCAGTTCTGACTGCGTCGGTCGCGAACCCGAACGCAACCGTTCGTTTTGGGGTGAGGAAACAATGAAACATAAAGATGTGGCGCCTGGGACTAAACCCAAGAAGTATAACTTGTTAACAGACGAAGAGTTGCCGGACCCATTCGGTCCAGAGTTATCTGATGTTAAAGTTAATAAAACCAATCCGTTTTTGACTGTTACATCGACTCCGGCTATTATTCCCGCCGATTCCCTTGGTCCGCCCTCTTCAGGAAAAGAACCCAATCACAGTGGCGCCCAACGTGGGGCGGACCAATGGGGAGGCAGGGAAGAAATGACGAGGATGTTGAAGACCATAGAGAGGCAAGAGAAGATGATTGAAAGTTTGACGGAACAGCAAATGTTGGTTACCAGACACATGATGAAGCTGGGGATGGACGATGAAAGAACCCCAAAGAACAATGTGTTTATAAAGAATGGTCTAGTGGCCGGCCCTGCCCCCATCAGGATACAAAAAATGAGTGCTAGCGATGATCCGGAGGCGTATCTACATACATTTGAGCGCGTAGCGGTGGCTGCAGGGTGGCCTAAAGAACAATGGACTTTAATATTGGTACCTTGCTTAACGGGACTATTGCAAGAAGTGGTAGACACCCTGAGCCCCCAAGAAGCCGCACAATACGAATCCGTAAAGACAGCGATTCTAAGGACTCTTAATTTGACGGAGGAAGCGTACAGGAAAAGGTTCAGGGAGCTTAAGTGGAAACCTGGGGTGCATCCACGAACCTTAGTGCAAAGAATGAAAGCTAACATGACTAGATGGATTAAACCAGAAGACAAATCTAAAGAACAAGTCATGGAGGCGTTTGTGTTGGAACATTTGGTGACGACTTTGAGCGGGAATCTGAAAGGGTGGGTGCAGAAGAATAACCCGAAGCAGTTGGAAGAAGCCATCAAGCTGATCGAAGACTATTGCGCCTCAGAAGAAGCAATCAAAGAAGGTCCCGCCTTCTCAGGGGAACGCGGGAGACCTCGTGAGAAGGCGGGGACGCAGGCACAAGGCGGCGGAGTGAAGAGAGGGATGGACGTGCCAGGAGGAGCTCGTCCTCGCGGGCGCCCCTTCGAACCTATGGGGCCGAAGCCGGTGCGCCCAGTTACAGTGGACGACCGCGTGTTTGGGGGGCTTGTGTGTTACGGCTGCGGGACCCCGGGCCACGTGCGTCGGGATTGCCCTGGGACAGACTGCTCTTGGGTAGGCGGATCGAATAATACCCAAGAGAAATCTGGGAAACAAGTAGGTTGGGAGGTGGTTGCATGGGTGAATGGGGAGAAGAAACAGGCGCTAATTGATACAGGATGCGGCAGAACCTTGGTACGGGACATAAAATTAGAAGGGGTGGAAGAAGGGTTTACAGTGAAGTGCATACACGGAGACTCTAAGACCTATAAGACGACGTGGGCCGAAGTTAAAGTTGGAGAGGAGAAACGGAAAATGAAAGTGGGGATTGTTCCAGGACTTTCGAGAGAAATGTTGTTGGGAAGAGACTGGGTGGGTGATAGAACATTAGCCGAATGTAAAGAAGTGATGCAAGGAGACTGTGTTAAAATTGAAGTGGGAGATGATTTCTTGCAGGAGACAACACGCGACCACATGCGTATGTTGCAACAAGATGACGCCACGCTACAAGAACACCTGCGAACCGCGCGTGAGGTGGGCGAAGTAGCTGGGGGAAAAGAGGGGATGATTTTGGACAATGGGCTATTGTATAATGTGACAGAAAAAGGGGAAAGGAGGTTGGTGGTTCCACAGAAATGGCGTATGGCGATTTTACATTTGGCCCATGATATTCCTATGGCGGGGCATCTAGCATATGATAAGATGAAACCCAGGATTGAACAACGGTTTTGGTGGCCAGGAATGGGGAAAGAAATAGAAAGCTATTGTCAGACATGCCCAGAGTGCCAGAAAACTCAAGCCAAACCCAGACCAGGAGCTCCCTTAGTACCCATGCCCCTAGTGGATCAGCCCTTCCAGAGAATAGGGGTGGACATTGTGGGGCCCCTTCTCAAGTCGGCGGGGGGCCACACACACATTCTGGTTATTATAGACTATGCTACCAGGTATCCAGAAGCGGTGCCCTTGCGGTCCACAACATCTAAGGTGTTAGCTCGGGAATTGTTACAAGTCTTTACCCGGCTGGGCTTTCCAAAGGAAATCTTGACAGATCAAGGCACCAACTTCATGGGACAAACCTTGAAGGAAATGTGGGGATTATTGGGAGTAAAACCCCTCCATACAGCAGTCTATCATCCTCAGACTAATGGATTAGTGGAGAGATTTAATAAAACACTTAAAGGGATGCTGAGGAAGTTAGTGATGGAGAAACCGAAAAGGTGGCACCTGCTAGTAGCGCCATTAATGTTCGCAGTGAGGGAAGTTCCACAGGCATCCACGGGATTTACGCCTTTCGAGATGATGTATGGTTGGAACCCCAGAGGTATACTAGATTTGGTCAAAGAGAAATGGGAGAGTGGGAGAGATGAGGTACAAACAAACGTTAAACATGTCATAGAGATGAGAGAACATTTGAAGTTAGTAGCCTCCTTGGCGAGGGAAAATTTAGGAAAAGCCCAAGAAGGGCAGAAACGGAGATATGACGCCAAAGTTAAAGCAAGACAATTCGAACCGGGACAAAAGGTTTTGTTATTGATGCCAGCAGCTTCATCAAAGCTATTCGCCACTTGGCAAGGGCCTTATAAGGTGTTGAGAAAGATAGGAGAAGTGGATTATGAGATCTGGATGCCTGACAAAGTTAAAAAGAAAGGCATCTTTCATGTAAATTTGTTAAAGGAGTGGAAGGAGAGAGAAGCATTATGGGGGGAAGTAAAGGACGAAGAATTTGGCCCGGAAACGAAGGATTTTTTGCGTCAAGGAGTAGAATTAGATTTGGGAGAAGAGTTAACTGCGGAGCAAGAGAGGCAGATGAGAGAGATAGAACACCGATACAAGGAAGTTTTCTCAGGAAAACCGGGTAACACCACGTTAGTCGAACATGCAATCAACACACAACCACAGGTCATAGTCAGATCAGGAAGTAGGAGCTGGCCTAGACACCTGAGGGAGACTATTAATAAAGAGATAGAAGAGATGCTGCAGCTGGGCGTGATTGAGCCATCTTATAGCCCTTGGAGGAGTTACCCGGTAGTGGTACCAAAACCAGATGGGAGTGTCAGGTTGTGCATCGATTATCGCAGGTTAAATGAAGTGTCCAAATTCGATGCTTACCCGATGCCAAGAATTGATGACTTACTAGAACGGTTGGGAGGGGCGGAGTACCTCACCTCATTAGACCTGACCAAGGGATATTGGCAGATACCCTTGAGGCCAGAAGATAAAGAAAAGACAGCGTTTGTAACACCTAAGGGCCTTTACCAATTCTCGCGTATGCCCTTCGGGTTGCATGGGGCAGCGGCGACGTTTCAACGACTGATGGATAAAGTGTTAGCCCCCGTAAAAGATTTTGCCGGAGCTTATATTGATGACATACTCATATATAGTAAAAGTTGGGAGGAGCATTTAGAGCATCTGGAGAAGGTGCTACAGGTGTTGCAGGAGGCTCATCTGAAAGTTAATCCGACCAAGTGCAAAGTGGCGCGTAGAGGGGTGAAATTCTTGGGGTTTCAAGTAAAACAAGGTAGAATACAACCGGTGTCAGACAAAATCGACCAAGTGACTGCCTGGCCCGTGCCCAGGACAAAAAAGGAAGTACAGAGATTTTTAGGGCTAGCAGGTTATTACAGGCAGTTCGTTCCCAACTTTGCCCATATTGCGGCTCCCCTAAGCGATTTGACCAGAAAGAAGAAGGCAAAAATAGTTCATTGGGGAGAAAAGGAGACCGAAGCTTTTGAGGAATTGAAACAGATACTAGCTGAATTGCCCAGTAGATATGCTCCAGATTTTTCCAGGCCTTTCATAGTTCAGACTGATGCTTCAGACCGAGGAGTGGGAGCAGTGTTATCACAAGAGAAGGACGAGGTAGAATTTCCAGTAATGTATTTAAGTAAGAAACTTACCCCTAGAGAGCAGAAGTATTCAACTATTGAGAAGGAGGCTTTTGCGGTTAAATGGGCTATACAGGCTTTAAGGTATTACTTGTTAGGAGCACCCTTTACACTCATCACAGACCATGCCCCATTACAATGGTTAAACAGGATGAAGGATGTGAATCCCAGGTTGACCAGGTGGTACCTAAGTTTACAACCATTTACCTTCACAGTGAAATATCGTAAGGGAAGTGCCCATGCTAATGCGGATTACTTTTCCCGACAGGGAGAGATGCTACAGCAAACCGAAGAGAGGACGGCCCACTCCTCAGGGGGGGCGTGTGAGCGAAGGAAGGAAAGTGAGCCGTCCTCACGAGTGTCAACAGAAGAAGGAGGCGGAGGATGCGCTGTGGGAGAATTGATAAAACTAGATGAGGAAGAAGGGGGCGTCAATAAAGCCATAGAGGTGTTCCTAGCGGAGAGGACGAGAGACTGGGGGGAGGAGTCGAGCGAGTGGAGATGGGATGAGGTTATAAAGGAGGGGAAGGAAGAAAGGGGGACAGACAGAGAAAAGGAGGAAAAGGGCACCCAAACGAGAGAGACAGGAGCAGAGAGGGAAAGAATCGCGACTCTGGTTAAGAACTTTCCTAACCTGATGAAAGAAGACGGCTTGCTGCCTCTGCCTAAAGAGTTGAGTCAGGCGGGAGTCCGTGAGTCCAAAGAGGGATGGAAACCGGGAGGGGGTATGGCTTTTCGCCCTACGATGGACAAGGCAACCCCTGGTGGTGTCAGCCCTTACCTACCCAGGTTGGAGGGGTCGACCGTGGTCCATCCCTGTTGCAGGACTACCTGCTCAGTTCTGACTGCGTCGGTCGCGAACCCGAACGCAACCGTTCGTTTTGGGGTGAGGAAACAATGAAACATAAAGATGTGGCGCCTGGGACTAAACCCAAGAAGTATAACTTGTTAACAGACGAAGAGTTGCCGGACCCATTCGGTCCAGAGTTATCTGATGTTAAAGTTAATAAAACCAATCCGTTTTTGACTGTTACATCGACTCCGGCTATTATTCCCGCCGATTCCCTTGGTCCGCCCTCTTCAGGAAAAGAACCCAATCACACCTACATATCTTGCAGTTAGTATGTTTTATCTTTGAGTAACAATCGCAAAGCAAAATCCACTAACTGCAAGATATGTAGGTGATGAAAATCACATACTACATCAGATGTCTTTTACTATGTGGGGGAGCACCTCTGCAATCAACATAATAAATGCATCATCTCCTTTGATCTTCAGTTTGCCCAACAGTAGGGCCAGCACTACTCTGCCACCTCCTTGGCCTTGTCTACTAATTTTAAGAAAGCATTGGCTGTAACACTCGCATCTGACAAAGCGTACCTCTCCCTGATTTCATTTTCTCTTTGAAATCCCCCGCGTGGTGCTTTGATGGAATGCCGTTTGCTCCCAAGCCTGCCACCCGGGAGCAAAGCCACTCATGATTTCTGTACCTTGAGCTGCAGCCATCACCGGGATTCATCCTTTGAAAAGGCTTCACAGCGGTACCGATCCCTCTGTCTTGTCTGAGTTCAAAGAGTGGGCAGCATTACAACATTTAAATGCTGTCTCGTTGCAGCTATCCATCCACCATGGGGAGAGAAAGGTTTGGAGTTCCCAGCTCACGCCGGGGGCAGTTTGCCGAGGGAAGGAACCATATGCTTCCTGTGTGTGCTTTTTGGATAAGAGAGCTAAAAATACCATTGCATATGAGATGCCATTTTTAAAAAATAGGGTTATGCAACCAAATTTAGCAGATGCATCTGTGACACATCTGGGTTCTTCTGAGGAATGGAAAACAAGATTCACTCTCCCTTCAAAGGCACAGCTGCTCTGTCTCGTCCTGCTCGAATAGGACTGGATGCTTAATCTCTGTTACTACCTATTGTTTCCTCTAAGTTGGCTATCAGCATTCCCCCATTGCATATAAGCCCGCATCAGGGAGTTTAGCCAAGGTTAGATCTCACTCCAAACACTGTGAGTTGGATAGGCAGTACTGGGATGGCCCAGTGCATCCCTGTATAATTAATAATTACACACCATTAAAAGCAAAGTGTGCTTTAAAGCACTCTCTGGGCGGTTAACAATTTAATCATGCAGGCTACACATTGTCCCACCAATTAGCTGGGTACCCAATTTACCAACCTAACAAAGATGGAAGTCAGCCTCGAGCCGGCTACCTGAGCTCATTGGAATCAAACTCAGGTTGTGAGCACAGCCTTAACTGCAGTACTGCAATTTAACCCCAGGACTACAAAACTCCTATCATAAGTTGCCTTTCCATTTTTTAATTAATTATGTTTCCATAATAGTTTTTTAATAGCCACACATTTATTTATTAACTTAAAATATTTCAATAGTTCCTGTATCAACATTCATGATTACAAAACTCATTGAATGAATCACTAGGGGGTGTCATTTTCCCCCCCTACTCCAAATCCCAGAATTCTCAGAGAATTCCCCAAGTAGAATTCTGGGATTTCCAGCCCACAAACATACATCTACAGATGACTTTCGCTCACCTGAAGAAAGGCTGAGGCCTTTTCTAGGTCTTCTTTTGACCCTGTTTCCTGCTGCAAAGCTTCCTGGGAAGGGTATTCTCATTGCCCTTTTTGAACTATAGAGGGCCCTTCCTGAAGAACTGCAATCCCCAGGAAGCATTGCAGCAGGAAATAAGGCCTAGAAAGAGGCGACATCCTTTTTCTAGTTGAGTGAAATGCCTGGGAATTCTTGGAGAATTCTGAAATATGGACTCCAGCAAAAACAACAGATGGCACATCCCTATTAACAACTGAAAGACAGCACGGAATTCCACCTCAAAATGGCTTGCTTAAGGAGAGGTTCAAGCAGTGGTTCTCTGCCTTGGGTCACCCAGGTGTTCTTGGACTGCAACTCCGAGAAGCCTTCACCACCAGCTTTGCTGGCCAGGGTTTCTGGGAGTTGCAGTCCAAGAACACCTAGGTGACCCGAGGTTAAGAACCACTGTGTGAAAGCTACCAAACGCTGGTACTACTAACACCAAGCAGGAGTCACTTCCATAAATCGAGCTATTGAGTTTGACCGATGAAGCATGCAGCCTCCAGCAGATTCCAACTAGAGCAGTCCAGACCTTCACAAGAAGACGGTTTCTCCACACCTGCACTGCCCCCCCTCCAAAAATGCTCGGCGAGTCTTTTTTCCTTAGAGGAACAAATTGCAGTGTGATCAAAACAACCCAGATAGACTGAAGTAAACCTGAAGGGTTTGTGTGCGAGTAGACCACCTGAAGGGAACTTATGAAGCATCACCGTTCTGGTGAAAGCCACTATACGAATTCTGGACCTGGGACATCTGGCTAGCATTGAATTATCAAGAGAGGCTGCAGGAAGGCAGCTCTCTCCACTAAAGAGGTGGGCGGATGGTCGAAACCTTTCCTTGGTTCACTGGGCGAGGTGGCTGTTATCCTCTGCGGCTCAAAGGGCTTTCTTTGTTTTCGCTCTCAGCCATTCATCCGGCGTGATGACTCTTCTGTTTGCTCCGTTTTGGCCCCGGGACCAGCCAGATCATCGGGAAGATAATCAAAACCGGGTTGCTTTGTTTGGGAAGCCTCGTCGCCTCAAATCAACATCAAGCCAGCCAGGAACAGCTCAGCAATGCGCAGACCGGATCATCCGCTAGCAGCTCGTGAACATCAGCTCTCTGAAGGTGCTTGGATGAAACTGTGGTGGAGTGACACCGGTTCTTATTTATCACTCGGAGGCTGCTGGAGTTGTCTTCAACTTCGTTTTCTTGAACATTCTGTGAACACAGAGGAGCGCATCAGCTTGGTGCCCCTTTAACAGTCAGAGGTCTGTCCGAAGCGATCCTGGGAAGGTAATGTGCTTAGGATTTTCTGCTACAGAGCTCTACTGCATTGCTCTGAATTATAATGCTAAATTACTTTGTAACACTTTATAGCTCCACGGGACTATTTGTTTCTTTAGATATCTACGGATGGACCCTGCGAACACAATTTCACAAATTCTCGTCTTATTCACAGTTATAGAGCAGACAACGCAGGCAATTATCATAGCAATTTGGGCGCCCAAGTCCTCAGCAACACCACAACTACGGAAGTTGATTGTAAAACTGCAAAGTCCAAATGTCGCTTTTGAACTCACAAAAATTTTGAAATCACAGAAAATTTCAGATAAAAATCCATGACATCTTCGTCAACTTGGTTGGGTACCCATAACATAGAAGAATCTGCTCCACGTGTACAATCTTCAAAACCCTAGGATAAAATATTGATTCAATTGTGTATACATGAAATTTAGCACTAGAGAGGGGTATAACCTTCGGTTCAGAGGTTCGTGCCAGCTTGTTGGTGCGGCACGTTCCCTTCTCCCAACCCACCCCCAGCCAGCTCCCTCACTCACCAGCCGGCACGCACCGCTCTTCTCCTCCCATTTGCACAATTGTCCAGTCATGGCAGGAGCACAGACTTCCCTTCTCTGCCTCCCCCAGCAGCTGTCCAGTCAAAAGGCAGCACTGCAGAAATCCCTGCCCCGCCTCCTTGTCTCAGTGGGCAGCTGCTGGAGGAGGTGGAGAAGGGAAGTCCCTGCTCCTGCTGAGACTGGATGATTGCACAAAGAGAAGAGCAGCACATGGCAGCTGGTGAGTGTGGGAGCCGGCCAGGGTGAGTGAAGGAAGGGAAACCGCAGCACCGTATGCGCCACACCAGCAAGCCAGCACAAACCTTTGAACCAAGGTTCATGCCCAT
This sequence comes from Pogona vitticeps, assembly GCF_051106095.1. Lineage (NCBI taxonomy): Eukaryota > Metazoa > Chordata > Lepidosauria > Squamata > Agamidae > Pogona > Pogona vitticeps. Next base: position 4,784,045 of record NC_135787.1, read on the forward strand.
TTCTATTCACTATGTGGATTCACTCCTCCAACATCAGCATATAAGAATTAGACCAAGTTGGCAAGGCCTTTAGCACTCCAGTTGGCAACAGCAGCTCCCTCTTCTTCAGATCTCCAGCTCTTTCCGGTTCAAATCTCTTACAGCCCTGCTCTCTTTTTTTGGTCTCATCCCTTTCAACTGAATCAATACTTCTTAAGGGTTATAGCTTATCAATGTTAAAACCCCAACGTTCCTTGGGATGGCATCAAGAGTAAGAGATACTGTATATATTATACTATCCCTCCAATAATACTGTTTTTTTTTAAGTAATACTGTTGACCTTGTTGGTCAGGAGAATCCAAGAGGCGGAGTCCAAAAAAAAAGAAACTTTTCCTGACTTTTCCTCCAACCTCTGGTGCCCAGAAAACGAGCGAGTCCAATGAATTACTGAGCAATCACGTCGATTTTTATGAAACAGGCCGTTTTCAATCCGATATAACCTTTCCGCCTCCCTTGGATGTATTTTAGTCTGAGGATGTGATTTCTCCTGGGGCTGGGAATCTCCTTATATGATAAAATGAACATCTGGTGAGAATCAGATCAAATGGAAACTAAGCCCTAAATAAGCTAGGAGCTGAAATCACATCCATCTGCTGACAGGAGGACAATGGTTGTAGCAGTGAAGTGATAGTCTCCATAGGTCAGGAAGGGGTATGAAACTCCCCTCCCTCTTAAGTGGGACCAGTAAAAAGGAAAAATAATCCTGCATCTTCTTTTTCTGGGGTGTGTGTGTGTGCCTCACTCCCATTTTCAAAGAGACAGCATCTGAATGCTATCTCTCCCCACCCTCTCTCTCTACAATATATTTTTCTAAGCCTCTGTATCTTAGATGGATGCTCAGTGTGGTGTAGCAAATAGAGTGAGGGGCCAGGACTCACAAGACCTGGGTTCAAATTCCCGCTCAGCTGCAGAAACCCTCGGAGGCTGGGGGGGAATGAAACAGGTAAAACCACTCCTTAAATACCTCACCTGCCTTAAAATCAATGTTAGGCAAGTTGTTTCCAACCTGATATATGTGACACATACATTTATTTATTTTATTTATTTAAAATGCTTTTACCCCTCTCCTGTGTCCCCACCAAATGCACCGGTGAAGGTGATGGGAACCAAGAGAAAGGCCTCTCCTGATTATCTGAATACACATATCTTAGATGACTGCATATTATTAATATAATCATATATGATGCATATCTTTGGCCCTAAAAAGCACCTCTCAGAATGGCTAACATGATATATGGAAATATATATATATAACTTAATTAAATGAGCCACATATCTCAGGAAATGAGTATAGAAAATTAGTTTTTCTGTGTTTATTAGGAAGCAGTTACTTGTTTGGACAGCAATTTCCAGAATTCTCCAGCCAACATGTTCAGTGAATTATCTTGGTTGAGGAAGCCTTGATTTAACTGTCTGAAATGTTTAATATGGTGTCTGTCTGTCTGTCTGTCTGTGTCTGCGTGTCTCTGTGTGAAATTTTCCAACAACAAATTATTGCAGCCTCTACACGTTGGCACCTTTGGTCAAAGTTTGTGTCAGCCCCATCCTATTCACAGCTCTGTTAAATAATGTCTGAAGGATGCAAATAAACCTCAAGGGAAATGTGAATTATCTCAAATTCATTCACTGTGAAGTTGCACTGGGGAATTCACACATCTTGGGGTCTCTCCGCAGTAACTGGCAATGCAGGGGGAGAGAGGAAAACCTTGTTTGCAGCTCTACTTACAGCCCAGCAGGTGGTGAAGTTAAAAGAGAACTGCTAAGAAGCTTTAAACAATGTCTCTCCTTAGCTTTGCAGTCCAGTGGTTCCCAACCTTGGGTCCCCTGGTATTCCTGGTCTACAGTTCCCAGAAATCCCGGCTAGTAGAGGTTGTGGTGAAGAATTCTGGGAGCTTTCGTCCAAGAGCATCTGGGGACACATGGCTGCGAACCACTCCTGTAAACTGATTTCTTTGTTATAAAGAGAGGCTTTCCTTGCCCTTGACTAAAGAAAGAAAGAAAGAAAGAAAGAAAGAAAGAAAGAAAGAAAGAAAGAAAGAAAGAAAGAAAGACAGACAGATAGATAGATAGATAGATAGATAGATAGATAGATAGATAGATAGATAGATAGATAGATAGATAGATAGATAGATAGATAGATAGATAGATAGATAGATAGATAGATAGATAGATAAAGGAAGGAAGGAAGGAAGGAAGGAAGGAAGGAAGGAAGGAAGGAAGGAAGGAAGGAAGGAAGGAAGGAAGGAAGGAAGGAAGGAAGGGAGGGAGGGAGGGAGGGAGGGAGGGAGGAAGGAGCTGATGATGGATAGAAGGAAGGAAGGAAGGAGGGAAGGAAGGGAGGGAGGGAGGGAAGGAAGGAAGGAAGGAAGGAGGGAGGGAGGGAGGGAGGGAAGGAAGGAAGGAAGGAAGGAAGGAAGGAGGGAGGGAGGGAGGGAGGGAGGGAGAGAGAGAGAGAGAGAAAGAAAGAAAGAAAGAAAGAAAGAAAGAAAGAAAGAAAGAAAGAAAGAAAGAGGGAAAGGGAAAGGGAAAGGGAAAGGGAAAGGGAAAGGGAAAGGGAAAGGGAAACGAAATGAAGAGCTTGCCAGTGGCCTTTGCTCTCTGTTCTCTGAGTGTGTGCTGATATGATGGCATTTCTTGATCAGTTCAAGCCATTGCATGCCTGACATGATGTGAATGGATCTCGTTTTTAGATGCCTCTGTGGACAGAGGAGAAAAACTACAGATGGGTGAGGGAGGGCTGATTCGCATTTCCCTTTGTGTCATGAGGCCAATGGAAAAATGAGGATCAGCCTACCTCAACCCCGCTGTATTTCCCACATTTCTTTCAGTGTAGTCACACCCTGAGACTTAAATAAATAATGATGTCAGTAGATCAGGTGCCTCGGGATGTCCAACCCACCGTAAGGCGGATGGGGTGCTCTTTGCAAGCATGTCTTTGGCTTTGTAGATGGCTTTTTTTTTTCCATATTAGAACTTCCCATCTGGCATCCGTATGCAGTCAGACAAGCATGACGAGTGACTCATGTGCGCTTCACTGTTGTTGTTGCTGCTGCTGCTCCTGCTAAACTGTTTTCTTTCTAAATGAAGCCCAGCTTGTGTTTTGAAATTTTGCTGGACTTTTGCAAAATGATGGCAATACGATGCAGGCATTTTATGATGGTAGGATGTGTGGGTGTCTCTCCTGGCATGGTCTCTGCATCCCAACCTCCCAAAATTGACTACAGAATTGCAGACATCTGGGGGATAAGATAGGTTCCAATATTAATTACAACTGAACTGAAAGCAAAATATGAAGGAGTATGAAGTGAGAGCTGGACCATAAAGAAGGCTGACCGCCGAAGCATTGATGCCTTTGAATTGTGGTGCTGGAGGAGGCTCTTCAGAGTCCCCTGGACTGCAAGGAGAACAAATCTATCGATTTTTGAAGGAAATCAACCCTGAGTGCTCACTACAGTAGAAGGACAGATCCTGAAGCAGAGGCTCCAATACTTTGGCCATCTGATGAGAAGAGAAGACTCCCTGGAAAAGACCCTGATGTTGGGAAAGTGTGAAGGCAGGAGAAGGGGACAACAGAGGACAAGATGGTTGAATTGTGCTATGCCTCATCTCACCAAGCCGTGTGGGGTCGGGCTGCAGTTAACCTACAGCTTGTGAGCCCATGATTTGAGGATTGTTTCTTTTCTTGGGACCCCTTTTCCGCAAGGCACCAGTCAGGAGAGAGAAAAGAAGGAAGATGCAGTCAAGAGAGCAGGAGCAAATAAATACTGACGTTTAATTCCCATCCCTCTGCTTCGTTTGGTACACTGAACCCTCACTCCTGTAAACTTCCCAAGAGGTTTCAGGCTTCCCTTTGACAACCCTCAGTTGAAAGCCCCCCCCCCGGGGGGGCTTCGTTCCCACCCGCTCACCACCAATTAATGCTTGTTTGTACAAATATAATTGGTTACCAGATCTCAGCTCTCTGCGTTGGATGTAACATGGTTTCGCTTGTGATTTATCCCCGGAAGGTAAATACAGGTATCCTTTGCACCTCGGATTGGTGAGAAATATCTCTGCAGCAGTGAAAGCAATAAGAAGCTAATTCCAAGGAATATGCATTCTGTGTATGTGTCTCCGAGATAGACCAAATTATCTGTTTGCCTAAGTACATCTCCCCACCCCTGCTAATTGTTCTTAAGGGAACTCTGGTGCTTCTTCTCTCTATCCCCGGCTTCTGGGATCCCAACCAGAAGAGAAATGACTTTACAACTTTACAAACTATCCTGAGATGAAGCCTAGTTTTTCTAAGACGACAGTGTATGGAGAAAAAGTTTTGCAGAGAGTCCGAAAGAAGGCAAGAAAGTGCAGTAGGACCCCCTGATATGATCCACTGATTCACTTATCCTAAAAAGGCTGAAACTATGAAAATATTCAAAGAAAAATCCTAGAAATCTATATTTGTAATGATGAAGTTACCAGAACTGTCCACTAGAAGGGGCCAGAGACCCTGCTATGTATAGTGTTCACTATAATCCACGTTTTCCAGCATCCGTAAGGGGGGGATATAACAAAAATAAAATGATTGGCTACGACATTTACCACCAAAACACTGAACGCAATGAGCATGAAATGGGCTGCTTTCTTCCTCTTTCTGTTAAGTAAAAGAATTCAGGGTTGAAGCTATAGAGACGGAGTAATAAAAGATCATTCTTGTAATACTAACAGTGAACTTGCAGGGAGCTGAAACAGCTTCCCAGAATTAGAAGCTGTCAGTGATTCTAACCTGTTTCAATGTTGGTGCTATTTAAAGATAATATCTTAAAAGCACTTTTGCTAGAAATTACTTGACGCTGCTGTTGGCACTGGTAGAAGCTTGTCCCACGGACCAACCACGAGATCCACTTTGGTGGCAACGTGGAAGTTATTTTTAGAAAATGCTGTTATTGTTGGAATTTAGAAACCTTCATATGATGCTTAAGGGGTTTTGGCTGGGGGAGGGGGGACATTTCTGGACTGAGGTGACGTGTCAATCAATTCATCAGCAACCAATCGTTCTCTTCAGATTTTGGAGACCTGTCTCTCTCTACTTAAGAGTTCTTTCCCTGCTCTTTGTCAATCAGACAGAATCAGTATGTATTCAGTCATGTAGTTAAGTCAGTAAGCAGACTATGAGTCAGTATGAGCTCTGTTCCTGTAACTAGGCATTTTCTACAATATGCTGGGGGAGGTGTTGTTGTTAGTCTGTTAAACTGTGAGTAAAATCAACCTTTTTATTCTTTCTCTTACCAGTGTCTCTGAATGAGTTATTGAGACAGTAAGTGCCAGCTGAGGAGGACAAACCAATAAGAGATGGTCTGCTAAGCGGAGACTTGAAGTTAATACTGCTCTGTAGGTCCCTGAACTTTTTCTGCTGCATAGCTAGAGGTTTTTAAACCACAAAATTTAATGCTTTGCAAGGAATGATTCCATTTGCGTCACAGTTTCCAATCTAGATGATAGTGAAACATCCTATTAAAAATTTTGCAATGTGCTTCCACTTTGAGATGACTAGTACGGAAGCAGAAGAGAACTTGGAAATTTTATTTTATTTTTCTGGACAACCCCAGCCAGCATGGCTTGTGGCTAGGAGATGTTGTCTGAAAAGGAAATTTCCATGGATTCCGTCACGTTGAGTCTGTAACCTGCAACCCCACCAAACACACCTGTGAAGGTGGGACAAAGTAAAAGGCCTCTCCTGAATATCTCAAAAGGCTCAACAAGGGAAATAAGGTAGCTTGGACCTGAAGCCATTTTGGGTTTTATAGGTTATTGCAAACAGTTTTCTCTCCTGCTTTAAATATTACCCTTTGGATCATAGAACGAAGCAAAATCAAGACAGAGCTTCTGCCTTTTTGCCTGTGTCTCGCATACTCACAACTATAGGCACGCAACCTGTGCATTTTCCATCTCCATGCAAAGAAAGAAAGAAAGAAAGAAAGAAAAATTTCAAAGTTTGTGAAGCTCAGATCTGACTGTGTGAGCAGTGATGGATGCTGGAGGAGGCTGAAAGGATAATTTTGGCATGAGAAGCGGGCGTAGGAAACAATGTTTTTTCCCCAAGACTAAGTAGGTAAGAGCAGAGAGATGGATGGCCGCATGCTGAGCTGGTAAGAGTTGTGGAGCAGCTGGAGGCAAGGAGAGGGGAAGAAAACCCGTGGGCTCAGGTGTGAACTGGGGAAGAGCAGACAGCAAGAGCCACGGATTAGTGCAAGACTGACTTCACATCACACGTGGCTGATTATCCTCCGTAAACTGGACTTGGACGAATGCATTTTGATACAGGGATGTGCAGATCTCTGTGTGTGTTGATTACGATTCCCAGAATTCCCTGTGCTGCTAGGGAATTCTGGGAGACGTAGTCCAAAATCACAAGGTGCAATAGGGGACAAGCTCAAGTCCTAGCATTTTCAGCTATGAATTCTGAAGAACCTGACCTTTAAAACTTCACGATGATGACGAATCCACTCTGGATTTTATTTGGAACTCTACAGGGGCTGTCCTAAGGCTTTCGCTGTTCAAACTGCCATTTTAGGATGTTAAAGCATCCTAAAATCCTGGCCAGCACAGCTAGCGGTGAAGGCTTCTGGGAGTTGTAGTCCAAGAACATCTGGGGACCCAAGGTAGGGAGCCACTGCCTTACTGGACACCAATAGGATTCCAAGCTAACAACTAGAGGAAGATACACGACATGCCGGTGTGGTGGAGTGGCTAAGGTGACAGACTGGGCCTCAGGACAGCGGAGTTCAAATCTCTACTGTGCCACGAAGACACGTCAGAGGACTGGAATAAATATCATCACTCGTTAAATACCTCACTTACTTTGAAAGACCTATTAAAGTGGATATAAGTCCATTCTTGATGGCACCTCATAGATGAAGATGGGGTTGTCCTCCTTATCAGGTAGAAAGAAAATTAACAAAAATTGTTAATTTAAAAAAAAATTAACAAAAATTAAAGAAGACAAAAACGTTAGGGCATCTTAAAAACTAACTCCTCTATTTGGACGTGAGCTTTTGTGAACAAGTCCACTTTTTCCTCGTCCGCAACAGCTCACACTAAAACACAGCAAGCGAAGCAGTGACTCCTATGGGAGAATTTCGCTGGATGATGTTTGGTCCCTGCTTCGCAAACGATTTTCGCTAGTTGACAATTTTGACAGCTCCTTCCACGCTTGCAAAACAGGTGTTTTCGGGCCTAAGCTGCGCAAGACAGCGATTTAAACAGCTGATCGGCGGTTTGCAAAGCGGCTTTCCTAGGGCTGATCTTCACTAGACAACAATGATTCTCCCCATTGGAACACATTAAACAGGTTTCAATGCGTTCCAATGGGGAAATGCTTTTCGCTAGACAATGATTTTGCTAAACAGCGATTTCAGTGGAACGGATTATCGTCGTCTAGCGAGGCACCACTGTATGAGGTAGCCAGAATGTCAGAGCAACTTTGAGTTCCCAGATGTCAATGGGAATTGTAAAGCACTTGCCTGTGTGGGAAGATGGAGAGAAAGAGAGAGAATAGCAGTCTGTTCTCCGGGACACCTACAGACCGATGTGCCCCTGAGTGAGGCAGGTGAGTGACACATGTCTCTCTGTGTAGATCCCGAAACATTTTAAAGCTTCAGTCAGACCGATGACAATTCAATAATGCACGCAGTCTAATCCTGTGCCGAGCGTGGGAAAGTTAATTTATGGACCGTAACTACCAGCTGCCGCCCCCCTGGCTGGAGGATAATGAGCATTGTAGTCCAGAAAGTTACCTTTCTTAACTTCGGAGAGGTGCATGGACTCCCAAGGAAACCCCATCTACCTTAGCCAGGTAGGCCTCCCTTTAGCCACGCTGGCTGGAGGATCCCGGGATTTTTGCAGTCCAAAAAGTAGCTTGTTCGGGTTCTGAACTTCAGTTGATTAATCGTCAGCCTTTTCCTGGTTTATCAATCAATTTCATACAAAATCAGGCAAAAACAAAGGGAAATAATAAAATATTATTGTTTTCTAATAATATTTTGCATGCAACCGAGCCTCCAGCCACCATGACTCCGGAGTTCTCGGCCACAGAAGCTGCTATTCGGTGCACGATTTTTGGCTAGCAGGCTCGGATGGAAGCCTTCTCAAGCCATCCTCCCGGTCTCTCTCCTTTCTCCTTGGGTTTCGGTAAGGAACCCGAGTCTATATGCTAAAAGCGAGAGAGATGCGCCCACTCACTCTGAGTAACCGCTGTCAAATTGGATCCTGCCACACTGAGGCAAGAAATAACAGATCTTCCAATCAAGTTGCCCTGGACTTCACTCAGTCTTTGCTTATTTGCCGGATTGTGAACTTTCCTCCTTCATCTCCAAATTCCTGGGGTTGTTAACATTACAGAACCATGGTTTCACGGCGGTCTCTTCCCTTACCGGCTGAAAAATTCAGGCCAAATCAGTGGGATGGTGGAATGGCCAGAGTCACAGGGTCAGAAGGTTAAGGTGTTTTGATCAGCAAGACAGAGGCACCATTGGCCCCTCCCTCGTGTATCAGCTTGCCGATTCTCTTCCATTTTCCCCCCTCCCAATCTTTGCAGTGTCGGGAGGGGGGAAATGGTAGGACAGATTTTCTTAGCAACACTATGTATCTGTGTGTGAGATAATCACTCCTGGAATGCAGAATATTTTGTCCTGAACGGGCAATTAAGATCCATTACGTTTCCAAAAGACCAGCTCCTGGCTGAGATGCAAACTTCAGGGAATGGTCTATTGATGCGGAATAACACAATTGCCTGCATTTTTTAAAATTTTCCTTGGACGGAGAGAATGGTATTCTTCCCGGAGTTGAAAGTTTGATTTCCCCACTTTGCTTCCTGAGAGAAAAGAAAGATGGTTCAGCTTTGGGCAAATCGCACTCTTCCGGAATCACACCAGAAGCAGGGGCTGCTGAACCACTTCTGGGGACCTGGTGCCTAGAAAACTTTAGGAAGGATCGCCATCAGCGGGAAATGACATGACAGCACATAAGCAGTGTTATTGTTTGTTTCTTCGTTCCTTCCTTTGTTCCTTCACTCTCTTGCTCGCTCGTTCGTTCACTCGCTCAACCTTTCTCTTTCTGAAGGACTCAAGGCGGCTTACATCATTAAAAGACAGCATTTGAAGCTAACAAGAGTCTGTATACAAATACCGAAAATAATCCAACGCATACCATGCTAAACAAACCATAAACCAAAGCAACACCAAACCACATGCAAGCAGTAAGATTCAACCATCTGTTTAAAAACCACCTTCAGACAGCCAGTCACAAAGGGAAAGCCTGCCCTGAAGAGAAAGGTCTTTGCCTGCTTGGGGAAGGAGAGTTGAGATGGGGCCGGCCTGGCCTCTAGTGGCAGGGAGTTCCAGAGTCTAAAGAAGCAGCCATAGAGAAGGCCCTCTCCTGTGTCCCCACCGAATGCACCGAAGGCGGTCAGAACGTGAGAAAGGCCTCTCCTGCTGATCTTAACATCTGGGCAGGTTCATCAAGGGAGATACCATCTTTGAGATCGCTTGGACCCAAGCCGTTTTGAGCTTTCTGGGTGATGTGTTTACGAATGTATTGTGAGTGGCAGGTCCTACGGAGGTGAAGGAGAGTATCTAAGAAGAGCAAGTAGCCAGAGAGGAGCAATCTTTGGTCATCAACCCAACGCTCCCAAGCTGTATCGGCATTTCTCTCATCATCCACTCAACCAGAGCGCCTCGACCAATCGGTCTGATTTCCAGCTCTGGCAGCTAAGAGGGAGAAACACTTTTGGAAGAGCTGTTGCGTGTGTATGTTCCCTGCCCAACTGGGTTTCCTACCGGCATTTCATCCGGCGAGGTAAAGAAGCGTAGAGTCCCTCTTCCATTTTTGCATAACCGCACAGAATGGAATGACTCACACAGCACAATGGAGCTTCAGACTTACATAATGTTGTGAGTTTTTTTAAAAGGTTTTTTTAAAAAAAGAACCTGTCGCCAAAATAAGTCTTACAACGCCACCAACTCAATTCCAGGCAGGAAAGGTTTGCTTGAGCAAGACAAGCTGAAGGGATAGTGCAGCAGAAAAAAAAACCAGTCCTTAATGTATGGGACAAATTTTGGTAGGGAGGAAAAAGCGGGAAAGCTCTGTGGTTGGACACAGCTCTCGGGTGTGCAACCACAACCCACCCTCATACCTGAGGTATGTGACACTAACCCTTCAGGAAAAAATGTTGCTTACATCATCTTGGCCCCTTCCACCCTTTTCCTTAGTAGCTTTGATTGGAATGTTTTTATTCCCTTGTTTTTTATTTATATTATGTGCGTTTAAATCTAGCCTTTTCCTTCGCCAAGCTCAAGGCGTAAGCCCTCCTGATTTTCTTTTTCCCTGTTTTTATCCTGGCCTAGGATGTGCTATGTATGGTTGGAGAAGATCCTTTTCAGATCTTAAGAATACCACCACCATCGTGGCCACATTGTGGGGGTCGTGGTTGCGCGTTTGTGGTGTGTTGCCAGTTTGTCCTGAAATCACGGAGACCCCATGAACCAGTGATCTCCAAAATGTCTTGTCTCCCTTTTTTCCCATGGCGACTTCCAACTTTGCACTTCATAAGGTAGAGTTGTACCAAGACAAGACTGATGTGGGACATTCACTATCTGCATATCCTGGTTCGCCGACTTCTTCCGAGCAATGTCTTCGCCTGAGATGGATCAAAAATCCGAAAGAAATCTACCCTCCGAGACTTTCTCAGTCTGGCTGCAAAGAAAGATGCCTCTCTGAGCCAGCCCATCGTCTCCAGAGCGTCCAAAAACTCCACAACGCCTACAAGTAGCTTTGCGCTTGGTGGAAACAGAGCCAATGCAAAAGTCACATTTGGCAAAACAGCATCAACAAGCAGATTCCCAGCCAGGGCATTGTTCCAAGGGGGAGATGTTTATAAAGAACCACCGGGCCATGTGTTAAAACTGGCGCCTTTCTCACTCAGATCTGATGGCGCTGGGGGGGGGGAAGGATGCTGGCCTCCCAGTCCTAGGGGCACAAAGCCCCTATCTTTCCACCTCTCTGGTTTCAGAAGGCATGCAGGATTGATTAATTGATCTCCTAGGAAGATCTTCTGCCAAAGGAGGTGTTCGGCAAAGTATAGGAATCTTAGAATAATGGAATCGGAAGGGGTCTACGAGGCCATCAAGGCCAACTCGCTGCTCAAGGCAGGGAGCTAAATAAAAAAAAATCTTAAATTCCTCCAGCGTTGGAGTGCTCGCTACTTCCTAAGGTCATGGATTGCATGATCGTACTACTCTAAGAGTTAAGAAGTTTTTCCTGATCTTCTGCCTAAATCTGACTTCCTGTAGCTTGAGCCCATTATGATGTGTCTTGCACTCTGGGCTGATTGAGAGCAGATCCTGCCTTTCCTCTGTAAGACTACCTTTCAGGTATTTGAAAAGTGCTCTCCTATCTCCTCTTAGTCTTCTTTTCTCCAGGTTAAATATGCCCAGTTCTTTGAGGGGTTTTTCCTCCTCGGGCTTGGTTTCCCATCCCTGATCATCCGTACTGGCCTCCTCTGAACTAGCACCAGTTTGTCAGCATCCTTTATTTTATTTGTTTGTTTGTTTGTTTGTTTATATCCCGCTCATTGAGACCGAAGTCTACTCTGGGCGGCTAAGAACAATATTAACACAATATTAATACAGTAGAAGATGGCGAAATAAGTTAGGTATCAACAGGAGAGAAGGTTGGCTCTTAAAAACACCCAGCGAGGGAACCAGACAAATTTCTGGGGGGGGGGGGTGCTACTTCACTAGCGTTCTCCTGGACATTTGCTCGATCTCCTTTTGCACGCATGGTGGGGCGTAAATTGCATGCACAAACTTGCTGCGTTGATTGAATTTCTCCACAGTCACAGAAAATTTGTCCTGTATCCAATGAGCGGCATATTATTTGATGGTTTTAAAAATTTTCCTACTTTTTTTCAAAGACTATGAAGTGACTTCCAGATGGTCCAGCTAGGGAGTCTTGTCCTGTCTGGAGACACTCTTAAGGGTAATGATGTATTGTGTGAAACGCTTTTCTTTGGCCTAGATTGAATCAGCTGCTGGTCAAACGTGCACATGGTCTGCATAATTACAATGGCAAAATTCAACAGAGTAGAACTCAGTGTCTGGAATGGATAACTTTTTGCAGAGCTGTGATTTTTTTAAATATAATGTGTACACGGTCACTTTAGAACAATGCATTGTGCTTATGCATGTATAGTGGCCAGTAATTATTACTGCATCTGCATCTTGTATGTCCCTTAAAGATTATGCTGTAATAAGGTTGCTGAAAAGCAAATTTTTAAACTCAAGAGAATTGCAATTTTTTTCGAATGTGGTCTGGCTTAGAGTTGTTATTTCAGTAAAATAACCTACCAGGGCTAATGAGCTTTTCTGTTTTCGCGAACACGTAAAAGGCACCCCCACCGTCTCTTCTAGTATATTTCAAGAAAAATAATAAAATACATTGGACTTTGGTGCATAAGCAGAGTGCAACAGTAGCTTTGCTTCCCCCACACCCTCGAGGACCCAGGAGGCTAAAATGTTCATAACAAGTTTGCAATCACGTTTGAGCTCCGCTCTTCTTGATTTAGAAATTAAGCAGTGTCATCTTTAGCCCCAAATGGCATCTCACATAAACTCAAGGAGTCTCCCATCAGTAGTGACTTCTGTCCAGGAATATATGTGACATCCACAGCTTATGGACTAGAAGTTTGAAAAGAAATAAAAATCTCCAAGCTTATGCATATTTAGAGAGAAGGGGGTAATTATTCTCCCGCTGAAACTATTAACTATTTTATTTTTCCCCATCTTGAACCATATTACTATTGTTGCTTTTTATTTTATTATACTGTTTTCATTCCATTTTTATTGTTAGCCGCTCAGAGTAGACTTGTGTCTAGATGGGCGGGGTATAAATTCAATAGATAGATAGATAGATAGATAGATAGATAGATAGATAGATAGATAGATAGATAGATAGATAAATAAATAAATAAATAAATAAATAAATAAATAAATAAATAAATAAATACTAGCCTTAGGGTTCTTCCACTGACAGATTGATCATAATAGAATATTGTCTGTTGAATATTGCTTTCATGCTGTCCATAAGTAAGACATGAACGCATTAGCCTGAGGCATGACTTTTTAAAAGAGCACAATATGCATAAAATACAGTATAGGGGTCATCACACCCAGCAAAAGGTATCTCTAAGACCTAGTTACAGAGAGTTACAGACAACCAGCCTTGGAAACTCAGCAAATAAAAGATCCATCTCATACTTAGCATTCAAGGTACACTGCTTTGACTTATGGAGGCTTTATTTAGCTTGTCATGGCTAGTCTCCTTTGACAGCCTAGCAAAACATTCCCTTAGTTCTTGAAAGACAAAACAAACATTTGTTTCCTTTTAAGAAAAACATCGAAGCTAGAAGCTGCCAACCCACTGAGCTTGGAAAAATTAAATTTCTGGCTGAGACTCCCAGAAAAACCCAGCCAATATAGCTAGTAGCTGCGCTGGCTAGGGATTCGGGTAACGTAGTCCACCAATAAAGCTTATCAAGCACTGCTGGATCCAGAGGAACCCAAAAAACCAGCATTTAATTTTTTTTATAGGATTTATTTACGTGAACGTCACAGACAACCCTCATTCCATATAAGGTAGAGCTACAGCATCACTGTGCTTGTGTGGGAAGTTAGAATCATGGTCCTATGGTAACTGCACTCTCTGGATTCACAGTTCTGCTGGCTTGTGGTCAAATGAGTTTAGTGGTGCAAATGTGTCCATTATGCGGATTTTAAATTTATCAGGAATGTTTTTTTAATTATATTTTGGCCCCTGATTCTTTTAGTGTTCTTTTTCCGCGTTGTTCTACTATGAACAGTTCATGATCAGTCCCAAAAATCTTCTCCTGGTCTTGTTTTGGCAGAGAGAATAGAGTTTCTCCATCTCCCGTTTCCAATCATGTCATCTATTTGCTTTCTATATTGACCATCTGTTGATGTCCATATGTTCTGCCATCTGTTTGGTTGCTTGAAGCATGCATTTGCCCTAAACAGATTGTTGGCTTCGCAGAACTCTGCGAGTCTTTCTCTAGACCACATTTTGCATTTGGTTCGGTTTCGTTTCCTACTTTTGTGTTGCAGTCTCCTGCGCTTACAGGCATGTCCTGTTTTCATGTGTGGTCAGTTTCGTCCTGGATGCTTCCATAAAAGCTTTCAAATTGCCTGCTGATAAATTCGAAAACAACAGATTTCACTTGTTGTTTGATTTGTACTAGGAAGGCATTGGGGGGAGTTGATGGGGAAGTTCTCCCCCCCCATAACCTTCACATATCTCTGTGTGCATCCAACAGTCTCCCACATAGACACACACCCACACCCTAGCAACTGGTAGGCGCTGGTACACAGCTACCAAAACTGTCGGTCTCAATATCTGGGCAAACCATGGGTTTGCAGGAAAACTTGGGTGTGTATGTGTGGAAATCCTAAATCTTTTTAAAGGGGAGGACAAACAGGCTTCCACAGACCAATGGGGTGGGAGCATTTTGACGGATGGGGGGGACTAGTGCAAATGCAATATTAGGTGGGTGGATGTGTGTATATTCTGGAATTCTGGTCAGAAACACTTCACACTGCAATAATCTGTTACAGCGTCCTCCCACTCATTAGTGACCGATCTTAGAATTGCCGTCAATGTATACATGCCCTGGCTCACAGTCCCAGTTATCGTGTCCTAGGTATGGGGCTGCTAACCCCCAACCCGAAATGTTCCATCCAGGAAAACTTTGTCATCGTTGTTATGTGCCGTCAAGTCAGAACTGACTCAAAGTGACCCTGACAGGACTTCTAAGGTAAGTGAGATATTTAAGGAGTGATTTTACTGGTTCCGAACACATATAGTGAGCTTCCATGGCTGAGCGGGGATTCGAACGCAGGCCCCTTGAGTCCTAGTCAGTCATTCTATCGACCACACCACACCGGATATCATAGGGGAATTTTAGCCTTTAATATACGGATAAGGTTACCCGGTGTGGTGCAATGGATAGAGTGACAGACGAAGGCCCTGGAGAACAGAGTTCGAATCCCCGCTCAGCCACTTGGAGTGTGGTGCTGGTAAAACCACTCCTTAAATATCTTATTCGCCTTTAAAGCCTGATTAGAGCCACTATAGGCCACTTTTGACTTGACTGCAGGTAACATGAATAAATATATATAAAGATCTAATTCGCATCATTCCATATTGTTGGACTCGAGAACCTCTCCTGGCTTCTTATGTCGTGAAAAGCTGAGCCCAAAAGTCGAGTGGGCCACCTCAACTGACAAGTGGTAATTTTATTTTTTTAAGGCAAACCAGAGCAGCCACTAATCATTTTAAGACCCCGGGGTAAAATGATACCATTTCCCCTTTGAGGAAGGGCCTCTAAAAACAGGTGTCGCTTTGTGTTTTTTGGACTACAACTCCCAGAATTCCCCCAGCAGCGGTCTTTGGACTGCAACTCCCAGAACTCCCCAGGCAGCAGAGGAATTCTGGGAGTTGTAGTAAAACAAATCCCATTAAACGTGCACCTGTTTAAGAGTGGATGCGAGAAAAAAAAGAAGCAGGAAAAAAAATTCGTGGCGTGCGCCCCTCCCTCAAGCAAGAGAAAGTTAATTTCTTTTAATTGGGGGGGAGGGAGGGATGGAGAGATCTAAGAGGTGATGCCTTCCTTCCCCCCCCCCCTTACATCCAGCAGTAGATACATCTTGAGATTTGGGTGCCACCTCCCCATTTTTTTTTTTTTTTGGCATTTCCCAAATATTGTCTCGCGGTCGTCGGAACCCGATCCCGTTTGCTCGGCTAGATTTCTGCTTGCAGGGAAGGCGCCGTGCGGCGGAGGGGAGCCCTCCCCTCAAACACGACCCCCCCGCTCTCCCGAAGTCCTTCGTGTCCTCTTGAACGTGCGAACCCGCCGACCCGACCCTCCGTGTCCGGCCGGCGAGGGCGGGGAGGGAAGAGTTAAAAGAAGCAAAAAAAGGGGGGAGGGGGCGATTCTCCCCCTCCCCTCCCCTCCCCTCCCCTTCCCCCCCCAATTGATCTTGCCGCCTGATAGGCTGGGGCTCCTGACAAGGGGGCGTGGCCCGGAGGCTTGGCTCCCGTTTGCCGCAAGAAAAGGGGGCAAAGACGCGTGTCGGCGAGGGCGCGCGTGGGGATCGGGTGACGCCGGCGGGGATGCGAGGCGCAGCCCGGGCTGCTGGTCCCGGGGGTCGGTCGCCCGGCTGCCCCCTTTCCCCCCCCAAAAAAAACCCATCTCCCCCCCACCTATTCTTCCTCCTCCCTGCCAGGCATGAGGAGCCCGCCCTGGGTTGGCTTGTAGACGCGTGAAAAAAACCCCTCCTGCTCGGCTCCGAATCCCGATTCGCTCCGTTTTGCCTTGCCCCCCCCCCAAAAAAACAAGAGTGGATTAAAAGCACCGCCAACACCCTTGCACCGGACGCCTCTCCGGGGAGGGGGCTGAAGCTGCGCGATCCGGGGATCCGTCGCTGCCTTTCCCGCAAAGAGTAAGGAGGGGGAGGGGATGGGATGGGAGGGGGAGGGGATGGGAGGGGGAGGGTGCCCCCCCTCTGACCCAGGAGGAATCGGGGGTGAGGGTGGGGGGGACCCCGACGCACCTTTGGGGGGGGTCGTGGCGACCGCCTGGCCAGCATTTCTGCCCGGGTTGGGCACCGGGAGGGTCGGGTCGGGTCAGGGGGGGGGGAGCGCGCCCCCATCCATCCCTTTTTGCCATTCACATGTGCTGCACGGGGGGGGAGGGAGCATGGATAACGGGGGAGGGGGCATGAAGGTGGGGGTTGTCGTCTCCGCGGCCCCTTGACGTGCCCGCTGTTTGCATTCGCGCCCGCATCGTCCGCGTCGCCCTCAAACCGCCCCCCCCGCCGCCGCCGCCGCCGCCGCCGCTTCCATCTCCAACACCTCGTACGTGAGAATGCGCCTTCTTTTCTGGGCGATCGGAGGAAGTGCGCTGGGGAGGAGTCAGGGGTCGTGGGCAGGCAGGCATGGTGGAAAAACACACACACACACAACAACCCATGTCTCGCTGGATACCCGGGGGGGGGGGGAGAAAGACTCTATTCCCCGCCTCCCCTCTCTCGTGTAGTGTGGTATATGATGGGCGGGGGGGGGTAGAACCCATCCCCCATAGGTGAAGGAGGGGTGTGGGAATACGTGTGTACGCGCGCGTGTATGTGTGTGTGTGTGTAAGGGAAAGCCGTCCAGTTCCTCTAGGGGATTTTGGGGGGGGGGGGAGTTTAGTGGCAGGGTTGGATGGTTCTCTCCCCTCCTTTTAGGAAGGTGGGGTTTTTTTCGGGTGGGGGGGGAGAGAGAAGATGATGTCATCAGTGGGGCATCATCCAGCGCGGTGAGGTGAGGTGGTGCTTGGTGGTTAAAGGGGGGAGAGAGAGAGAGAGGAGAAGGCTGCAAATTATGTCATCTGGCTTTCAGAGGGAGGATGCTGGGGGGGGCGGCCATTTCTTGGGGAGGGGGGTCCCCATGTCTCTCTCCCTCTCTCTCTCACACACACACATATATAAAATGGGGGTGAGCCCCCAAAAAACAACCGACAGTGGGCTTGGCAGGTACGGAAACAAGCTCCGTACAGTATTTATTTATTTATTTATTTATTTATGTATTTATTTATTTATTTATTTATTTATAGAAACATGTTGGCCTCCGTGTCTGTCACTGTGCAGAAGGAAGGTACACAAACAGCCCCTTTCTGGATGTGACCTCTTATGCCGTGGCTTAGACAAATCGGCGCTTCCCTTCTGGGGCTCTGGAGTTCTTTCCCCCCCCTTTAAAAAAATAGGATGATTTTGGTGGGTTGTGGTGTTTTGGTTTTTTTTGGGGTTTTTTTTGGTTGCCTGTAGCCTGTCAGTGTTTTCTCTCCCCCCCTTTGGCATCACAGGGTGTCTATGTATGTGTGTTTGTTGGGGTGGGGGTCGTGGGGCCCCCGATCCTTCTGCTCTGCCTTGGCCTCCTCTGGGGGGGGGTGCTGTCGATGCCTGGTTTTGAAGGGCTGGATGGAACCACGGATGCTCAGGGCTCGCCCTGGCCTTTCCCTCCATCCCCATTGTTAACTGGTCCATCGTTTCGGATCCAGTTGTTGTGACAGGTTCCACCTATTTTTGGGGGGGTAGGTGGGGGGAAAAGAAAGGGATCCGGCCTGTCATAGTCGATCACCTTTTTCCCCCTCCACCTGTATGTCTGTCTAGCTTTCTTAAAACACAGTAAGAGTGAAGAAGTGTGTAGGTCCTGTATGTGTGTGCATGTCGGAATATTCCCCCCCCTGCCCTACCCTTCTTGGATTGCCAGCTACCACCACCCTCTTTCACTTGGGGGGGGGGGAGAGAGCAGCCGAATAGCACCCAGCGCCTGCCAGCAGGACAAGGCCTAAATGCAGCTGGAAAATCAAGGTGCGAGTGGAAATGGAGGGCGGGGGGGGGGGGAGATTGTGTGTGTGTGAGAGAGAGAGATGCTTGATGTGCAGGAAGAATTTCCCCCAGATCATCTTCGCCGTTGTCCCAGTGGATAACTGGGTCACCGTGCCTAGAATTGCATATCTCTGTATTTCCCGAAGCCTGATGCCTCATCTCAGCTGCTTTAGCAAGGTTAGGAAAAAATTTAAAAAATAAAATAAAATAAATGCCAGCTCCCCAGAAAAAAAAAATTTGAGCTGATAGCTGCAGTGCAGCAAAGAGAGGCAAGCTCTCTCTCTCTTTCTCTCTCTCTCACTCACAGACAGACAGACACACAGACAGACAGACAGATACACACACACACACACACAGAACGCTCTCACATTCCCGCTGCCCCCTTGCTAGTGGGCACTCATGCTGTCATGCTGGCTTGCGCATGATGTAAGCACATTGGCTAAGGCAAGGGCAGGCGTGAACACACACACACACACACACACACACACACTAACACACACACACACACACACACAGCATGCCAGCAAACGCATACACATTTCTCTGTCCCATTTTTTCTTTTTTCTTTTTGCCCAGGAGCAAAAGCAATGCACGAGGTGGAACCGAATGGCCATCTGTAGCAAGAGGCTGCGGTGGCTTTATTCCCACCCACCCCCTCCGAGCCCGATTACTACCAGGAAGACTCTGGGCCTCCCGTTGGCTAAAGCCGCTTCCCATCCGAGCAGCCCGCGCGTGGCTTTGCTGCTCGTGGAGGTGCTCGTAGAAGGAGAGCCCCCCCCCAACCACCCCGCTCAGGCCTCCGAAAAAGGCCGCCTTCTTGTTGCTGAATTTCGTCAGCACGTGCTTGTTTGAGAGCGGGGGGGGGGGGGAGAGACAGCTTCTTCCTTCTCCAGACTGTGATGGAGGCTGCTGGGGAAGAAGGGTGGACCCTGCTCCAAAATCTTGCTGTGCAGGTCCTCCCTCCAAGACAGCCCCCCAGCCTCCCCACATAGTTGATTTTTTATGCATACACCGTTTTATGCAATGATCTTTATGCATACATCGTTTTGGGCAGTTTTCACCTCTACAGACATGTCTTTTGCAAAGCTAACAGCTCTTCATCACTGCTTTAAGGCCAAAAGCCTTTGCTATGACCACAGGGACAGCGGATACTGATGGTGTGCAGGCTTGTCTTTTTGGAAAACCTCGCCCTGCTGCCTGGGGGATTCTGGGAGTGGTAGTCCACAAAGGGACGGATCTGCGTATGTCTGTCCATAAGAATGCGTGGCTGCTGAGAAGATCATCTCGCATACACCCCGATGGGTCCTATGAGGAATGTGGCTAAATGGCATGGGAGCAAGGAAGTCTCTGGGGGGGGTGGCAGATGGTGGCGCGGTCCTTGATAACACAGTGGTCTTGGTGTTGCAACGTGGAACGCTGGCCATGTGCAATAGGACGTGGGTGTCACTGCACTGGATCTCGTGACTCCAGTTGCTTGTTCAGGGAGTTCTACGCTTCCCGGGATCTGATGAAGGCCTCACGACCATCCCTTATGTGGGATGAAAATTCTGGGGTCTCTCCTCTGCCGAGGGAGACAGCCATAATGGCTAGAGGCCACCATTTACAACCCTGTTCCATATATTCAAATTCTTTTGGTCTTCTAATCCGTGGTACAAACGGTTCCCGAAGGGGTTGGCCACCTTCTCTTTCCTGCTTAAAATGTCTACCTGCAAACGCCACTGTGTGGTTCGGTGGTTTTGAGGCTAGCCGCTAGATCGTACGGGAACGATGGTAGCCCACGTGCCACGTGAATCTCTCGATATCCGCGAACCCGGCCCTTTTTGTAATTAGAAAACACAGGTCTCTATTAAAAACGTTTGTTCTGGAGGGGAGTTTGGACAGTATCTTTTCCAAGAGACCTTCAGCTCATCTCTCGACAGTGAGATCGAGAAAGGGAGAAGCCATCATAATACGGAGGGGCTTAGTATAATTTCATCTATTGGAGTGTCACAGGTCGCTTTGCAAAATACATGCCACAGAGGGGGTCCGTGGAAGGTGCAGGCTGTTAGTTAACCTGTTGAGTTTCATAACTTTCCCTTTTTTGCAATTTTTAAAATTGGAGGCCGATATTCAGTAAACGAGCAGAATGAGGTAAGGGAAATGACAAGGTAATTGTATAGAAAACCGTTCTTTAAGCATATCTAATTATCCATACAAGATCAAATCGTATTAGTCTCAAACTGAAGAAAGCTAGGAGGGCCAAGCCATTAAGTCTCTCTTCTGACGATCAATCCAAAGAGTGCAGCTTTCTTGAGAAAGATCAAATAGGAAACAAGAAACAAGTTAAGAAATAACTTCATGCATAAGCACAAACTCCAAAACATTTTGGCTCCATTGATCAACTGGACGGATGTGTGTCGATCACAATTCATATGCTAGCAGCCCATGGAGAGCAATCAACACGTAGGAGGAGACTGTTGTGCGTATTTTGGTTTACATGCCTTAGTTACATCCCGGCTGGATTTCTGTAACATGCTGTACGTTGGGCTGCCTTGGGAAGGTGTCAGGGAAACTTCGGCGTGTCCAAAACGCAGCAGCCAGATTGTTAACTGGGAGGCTGGTCACCGGGATGACACAAAGTATTAAGACCCTCAGGGGGAGGCCTTTTTCTTGGTCCCACCACTTTCACAGGTGCACTCGATGGGGGACATGAGAAAGGGCTTTCTCTGTGGCTGCTCCCAGACTTTGGAACTCCCTGCCACTGGAGGCCCACCTGGCCCCCTCTTTGCTGCCCTTCCCCAAGCAGGCAAAGACCTTTCTCTTCGGGCAAACTTTCCCTTAGCTGCCTGGATGGAGTTCTTAAATGGATGGTTGTGCCTTATTGCTTTGAATGTCTTTTTGGGTTTTTAGTGTGGTATATTTGAGCCATTTTATTATTTGTATATTTACTGCTTTTAGCTTTAAAATGGTCTTTTAATGATGTAAGCTGTCTTGGGGTCCTTCTTAAGGAGAAAGTCAGGGTAAAAATATTTTAAATAACTAAATTTTGGGGTATTTGATTTGGAATATTTCCTACACCTTCCCCCTTCTGCTAAGAAAATGAGCTACTGCAGCTTGGGAAAGGCAGGGATACTGAGAACTTCATTTCAGTTAGTTTTTAGTAATTACCGCACCTTGCAAACATCTTTATTCCTGGAGGTGGAATATGTGGCAATTTTTTTTTTTTAAATTCAGGCATTAGAGAATCCACAACAGATTCTGTCTTCCAACCAGTCTTCACTTGAAACCCTGTGGATTTAACCACGTTGGTAACTGAATTTAGATTGTCAAGTCTCTTTGGAGAAGCTCCTGAATTTTAACAGCAGGCAGATCTGCAACCTGGTCCTCTCCATGCTGGGAATAATTGTTGAATTCAGCTGGTTCAAGGGGGGTGGAATTTGATTTCTGTTCCTTGTTAAAAAATGTAGAACATGTCTTGATTTTTCAATCAGAAAAGCTCGATTTTTTTTAAAATGAACTGAATGTGAGACCAAGAAAGATGGAAAATAAGAACATTTGTGGTTCCAGTCTCTGGTGGCTGAAATCCTGTTGCTTAGTGTAGTAAGTTACACTAGAGTAAGCCCATTCAGTCGGGGAGGGGGTGAGTCAACTGATTCAAACAGGCACACTCTAGTTGCAGCTACCTGCGCTAAACTAGAGTAGGCCCATTTGAATCAACAGAACCTAAGGAACAGTTGACTTGTCCAAATCCCACTGATTCAATGAGTCTACTCTAGTGCAACTTATGATACAAAGCAACAGGTTTCTGGCCAGGATCTGGTAGAGGTAGACAGATCTGTGCTAATTGATGTTTCCTCCCAAAAATGCCCCTTCTAGCTTATCCAGTTCAAAGGACTGTGTATCACATGACATTAAGGATCCACTTTTAAGGAACACTTTATGTTTGAAACCCACCTGCCAGCAACAGTAAATTAAGAGGGAGAGAGTTCAATTCATTGTGTGGGAAAGAGGCTTCCATATAGTAAATGGAACGTAGTCTGCCCCTCTCTCTAGACTCGATGAAAACTGGAAAGGTTCAGGATGAGAGGAAAGCGTTGCTGTTTTTATTTTCATTTTTGAATCGAGACCGTTACTGTGGGTATCGAGGCTGGCGTGTCTGTTGAGATAGGGTGGTGCTGGCCAGGAAAAGTGACTTTCCCATAATCTCTCGAGACTGAAGGACGCCATTGCATTGGCTAGGAAAAGTGATGTAAGCCAAGGGCTGGTGACAATGACTTGATGGGTCCAGAAGCCCTGTTCCTGCTAAAAAAATAATAAAACTTAAAAAAAAGAAAAGAAAAAGGAGAGTAATATTTCTGATCGTGTTCAGGGAGTGTGATTCTCTCTTGAAAGAAAAAGATCTTGAAATTGCCCTAGATCACAAGCTGAACATGAGCCAACAGTGGGATGTGGCTGCAAAAAAGGCCGATGCTATTTTAGGCTGTATTCATTGAAGTATTGTTTCCAAATCCCGCAAGGTGCTAGTCCCCCTCTATTCAGCACTGGTTAGGCCTCACCTTGAATTTTGTGTCCCCTTCCGGACACCACCCTTCAAGAAGGATGTAACAAATTGGAAGAAGTTCAGAGGAGGGCGACAAGGAGGATCACTGGGCTGGAAACCAAGCCTTATGAAGAAAGGCTGAAAGAATTGGCCATGTTTAAGCCTTGATGCTAGGAAAGTGTGACGGCAAGAGGAGAAGGGGACGACCGAGGATGAGATGGCTGGACAGTGTCTGCGAAGCAACCAACATGAATTTGACCCAACTCCGGGAGGCAGTGGAAGACAGGAGGGCCTGGCATGCTCTGGTCCATGCGGTCATGAAGAGTCAGACACGACTAAACGACGATGAAGCCTTGGGAAAAGAAGAATGAGGGGTGATAGGACAGCACTTTTCAAATATTTGAAAGGCTGACATAGAGGAGAGGGGCAAGATCTGTTCTCAATCATTCCAGAGTTCAGGACATGCAACAATGGGCTCAAGTTACCGGACACCAGATTTTGGTTGAATATCAGGAAAAACTTCCTAACTGTTAGAGTGGTACAACAACGGAAACCAATGCCCTTGGGAGGTGGTGAGTGCTCCAGCACTGGAGGCTTTTGAGAGAAACCATGTCTCTGACCTGCTTTGACTTGCATTCCTGCCTTGAGCAGGGGGTTGGACTAGATGGCCTTTTAGGCCCCTTCTAACTTCACTATTCTGTGATCCTCTGCAAAAGGGATTTAATAGACCAGAAATATGTCCCCTTTTGCTTCTGGCTTCTATATCGCTGCTGTGTTACTCTTCGTTTAATCAAAACTGTGGCTACGAAAAATTCTAAACCCTCTAAAGGCTAAAATGCTTATGAGTCAAAACAGAAGTTTGCCCAGTGTAATTGCACTTCGTTCTCCTTGCTGGCTTGTTCTCCGTTTACACGAGAGTAGCGCTGTGATTCCCCCATGTCGCACTCCATGCAACGAGCTGCGTCGAACTAAGTGAGGGTTACTTTTGGAAGACTGTTGTGTTGCTTTCTTTAAACTATCTTCTGTAATCCATCCTCCGGTAGCTGAGTGAGATTACTGCGATACATGGTAGGTGGGGATGTCTTTGAAGGAATTACTTTTAAATAAACAAAGGGTCTTGTGTCTTTAAAGACTAACAGGTTTGATTTGACATAAACTCTTGTGGTCTGTAGGCTACTGCTTCAGATGGCTACAACCTATGAAAGCTTACATTAAATGTAACTTGTCTCCCCTTATGATGCTCTGGTCCTTTTGCTACAGTAACCTGAAAAAGTAACTATGTGAAGCAGGCTGTGGTGGATGATACAGAGTAGATCCTCTTCAGAAATACAATTTATTGATCTGTAAGGACTGTTAATCTGTTTGGATTCTTCCTATGGTCAGGAAGGGGTTGGACTGGATGGCCTCACTGGGTCCCTTCTAACTCCACGATTCTAAGGCGCTACAAGATATTTTGTTGGTTTTGTTTGTCGGTTCTGTGACAGCCGACCAAAACAGCCACAATAGTAGAATATACCAGATGGGTGGGATATAAATCGAATGAATGAATGAATGAATGAATGAATGAATGAATAAATAAATAAATAAATAAATAAATAAATAAATAAATAAATAAATAAATATTTTACATTTTAAAAAGGAAACTGAGCTACATAGGCTAGTGGTCTGAGTGATTTACAAAGCCCCTTCTTATGCAGGAAGCTAGAGCTTTCCAGTTCAAGCCAAAGCTAAAAAGTTGACAAATGGTGACCCTTTTCCAGGGTTTTCCAGATAGAGAATACAGTGTATTACAGTGGACCCTTGACTTACAGACGGCTTGACTTACAGACTTTTTGAGTTACAGACTTCTCTGGCCGCAAAATTTAGGTTTGACTTGCAGCCTGAGAATTGACTTACAGACCAGAAAAAAAACCAAAATGGAACAAAAACGGCCTGTTACGGGATTAATCGGTTTTCAATGCACTGTAGGTCAATGGAGACTTGACCTACAGACTTTTTGACTTGAGAACCGCCTTCGAATACGGATTAAGTTCTCAAGTCAAGACCCCACTGTACTCAAAAGGGATTTACCATTCCCTTCCACTAGGGGCGCTGTGGGACGGTGCAGCTTGGCCCAGCGGGGAATCAAACTCCCAACCTCTGGCTTTGCACCCCAAGACCAACACTACTGAGCTATACATATACATTAGAGGTGCACTAGGTTGTGTTTTTGGATTACAATTCCCAGAATTCTGCCAAGGAAATTCTGAGAGTTGTAGTCCAAAAAAAAAAAAAAACACAAAAAAAACAAAAGCCCACAGAGCTGCACACACCTGTATATTCACACCTGCTAAGCAAAGTATAGTGCCTTGGTTTATCGAAGGGACACCTTTTCTTGTTTGGTTTTCAGTAAAATTGAACTTCTAGCAGAAAGAAAGTAAGAGAGAAAGAGAAAGAAAGAAAGAGAGAGAGAAAGAAAGAGAGAGAGAGAGAGAAAGAGAGAAAGAAAGAAAGAAAGAAAGAAAGAGGGAGAGAGAAAGAAAGAAAGGGAGAGAGAAAAAGGAAGGAAGGAATAGGGAAAGGGAGAGAGAGGAAGGAAGGAAGGAAGGAAGGAAGGAAGGAAGGAAGGAAGGAAGGAAGGAAGGAAGGAAGGAAGGAAGGAAGGAAGGAAGGAAGGAAGGAAGGAAGGAAGGAAGGAAGGAAGGAAGGAAGGAAAAAGAAAGAAAGGGGGAGAAAGAGAGAAAGAAAGAAAGAAAGAAAGAAAGAAAGAAAGAAAGAAAGAAAGAAAGAAAGAAAGAAAGAAAAGGATGGATGGATGGATGGATGGATGGATGGATGGATGGATGGATGGATGGATGGATGGATGGATGGATGGATGGATTTCCAGTAGATGTGAGACCTCCAGTGAATCACCACTGCCACCACAAATTGAGTTTCCGTAACTGAGTGAGAATTTGAACCCAAGTCTCCTGAGTCCAGCCTGGTAATTTATCCAATATACCACACTAGTTCTCAATTTCTGTCTTATTGGGATTCCCCCCCCTCCCCCAACCCTCTCTTCAAGACCAGTTCAAAGTTGTTCATGGACGAAACAGCACATTGTGGTGGAGAAAACAGACTCAACAAAGGTGTACAAAAAAGAGAGGTAGATTTGCCTCTGCCATTATGAGTCATGCTGTCGAGTGAATACAGCATTTAATCAGCCCGTCACGGCAACCTGCGATACCTCTGGACTTATTTGTACTGTAAGAGAGGGTTCCCCTCCCAGCCAAAATCTTTCTTTAAAACCCAAAATCTTCTCTTTTCTTTGCGTTTAACCTCTTTTTGAAGTTCTGCATCCACATTTGCAGAAAATAATAGGTTAAGCCAGATCTTGGTTTTAGATTAAATTTTATTTTCCTGCTTGCAATCTTTTACGGACGCAACTCACCCCATGGGGAAGGAAGAGCTGCCAGCCAAACCGATGTGCTTTCTGGTGGGGCTCTCCTCCAAAAGTTAAGCCCAGTGATTCCTTGATAGCGAATTAACTCAGTTAATTTGATTTAATTAATTAAATTGGGGGGTCTGGAAGAAGGAATGCGGCTGGTCCCAGAAAGGGGTCCTTCTCTCTCTCCCCCCCCCCCCCCCAATCTTCTTTCTTGCCTTGCTTGATTGGAGTTTGCTATAGGCAGGGAATACGGAGGACTTAAAGAAGCTTTCAGTGTGGAATTTTAGCAGCAGATTAAAAGATTATTAAGAAGCCAGCCTGGATTTTGTGCCATACTTCCAGTCAAGGCTATTTAGAGAAGGATTTTTTTGGTCATCTTGCGATGTCCAGGCTGACCTTAATGGCCGCTTGAAAGCGAACGTGACAACGAGAATCCGGAAGGAGGGACGAAATCCTGTGCTTTTGGGAAACAGGCGGGAGTTAGACTCTCTGATGCCCGTTTGCCCAGGGGCCTGACAGGCAGCCATTCAAGAGGTGCAGCTCTTCCAAAGTCAACGTGCGCTGGTCAAGAGAGGGTGGAGCTTCAGCTTGGGGGGTAAAAAGGAAGGGGACGGATGCATGAGAGTCATAGGTCTCTGCCTGGGTTGCTCAGTGGGTTATGTCTCTGGCTGCAGAGCCAGAGGTTGGGAGTTTGATTCCCCCACGGGGCCTCCTGCGAGGAGACCCAGCCCGGGTGGGCTTGGGCGAAAGTTGCACAATAGTGCAGAAAGTAGCACCCCCAGAAGAAGGTAAAGGGGAAACCGCTTCTGAATATTCTTTACCTGGAAAACTTTGAAGACGGTCAGCGTAAGTTAGAATCAACTTGACGACATGCAATTATTATTATTATTACTAAACTTTAGGGATCTGGAAATTGGACAGCTTTGAAATCTAGCCAGGCATGTGTGTATTTTTGCACCATATCCCAATCAAGCTTCCCTCTTCTCGTTTTTTCCCCCTGCATGTGAGACCCTGTGTGTTAAATCACCTGACACTGTTGCTGATGGCAGGAAACATGGAAGGCTACCCTGACCCGTCGTCTTAAGTGTTTGGATTATTTTGTACGAACCGGCAGAACACTTCAGCTGGGCTGGGCTTTTGGCTGCTGAATGAATGGAATGGAGAGCACTTTTAGGAAAAAAGGATAAACCCTTCCCCCTTGCTTTTTTATTAATATATAAAATGAGTTTTAGTAAATAAATGAGATACTTCTTTCTTCCTGCATGATCTCTGATCTCTAAATTATTATATCATGCAGGAAGAAAGAAGTATCTCATTTATTTACTAAAACTCATTTCACTTTGGTCCTGCTAGTTCGGGCTAAATAGGAGTTGGAATGCCTTCTACTCCTGGTTCAGTACATTTACACTCAGTATTCATTGTTTCTGTAAAAGTTAAGTTAGTGCCCTCCTTGAAGAATTCCCAAAATGACTTGTCTCTGATATGGAAGAGTAAAGCAGTTCAGCTCACCACTAACAAGGATGCTCAGAGGGAAAGGGCTTCAGTGGGACCCTAGTTTCTGGCAAACAAACAGGGCAAAAGCACAAAGCTAAATCATGTGCACCTCTATCTAAATCTGTGGGTCAAGCTTGACATTAATGGCAATCATTCATGTAAATCAAGCTGATGTTCACCTTCCAGTGTCCAATCACAAAGCAAAGCGAGTTAAATATGAAATGTGTAGTTGCACAGAAAATCATGTAGTGTGATAAATGGATGCTTTTTGCCATTTGAAAGAGCATCTCTTCTAAAAACATGCTATGTATTCTATCTAGCTGATCCCACAATTCCTCTCTTGCAATACTGAAGCTTCTGTTAGTGGAATCATGGCTAAACATTTCCAAACCAGAATACACCTTAGTTCTAAGAATATGTTGAAGGGCATGCCAAGTCTTGAGGCCACTGCTTACAGAAAATATATATTGGATATGAAAAATTAAACTTGTCATGTGATCTCTTAGTAGGAATAAAATACTGTCTTGTGCAATACTTTTATTATGTTCTCTAATTTCATAAACATAGCAAGCCTTTGAGTTCTGTCGAATTCTTCAGCAATGAGGTTAAATGTACGAGACTGTAGAAGCAAAAACTCCTAAGATTGGCTGGATATGGCTCCACATGTTCGGTTAGACTGGGCGCTTCTTGTTTCTTCCCTAGGCTCCTATGGCTTTTACTATCAAGTCTGATGAGGAGTTCTGCAGAACTCAGAAGCTTGCTACATTGGCATCGTTTTGATGAACCCATTAAAGGCACGACACAGCTCTGCTCACCGGCCTCTCGCTTCAACCATCCATTTCTGGCTGACACACGCGGCGGCGACTTACACGTCTTCTGCAGTTCGGTGATGATTAAAAGGGAGGATATGCATCACCCAAAGGGATGATAAAATAAGATGCTGGCTTGCATAAAATAACATTTGCTATTTTTGATGCAAAAATGCAAAATTAGAACTAGTTTGCAGTGCATCTCACTCAAATGGGGAATACCAGCTAATCTGTTTGCCCACTTGGTCTGTTTCCAATGCTGGCGGGCAACTTAAAAGTCCCCAGTCTACCTTTCTTTCTGGATCTTTATCTTTGAATCAGACTCGGACCGGGCCAAGAGAGGACTGTCCGCCCTAAAAATGTTGGAGAGTTTCAAATTTCTAGTAAAATTCCCTTCTGCTACATAGTAGACACGCAGAGATCCACAGATGTGGTGACTTTGCTGGGTTTTGGGGTTTACTTTTCTCTCCCCCCCCCCTTTCAGGCTGCCTCATCCCTGCTCTGGGAAGCTCACGCTGCCCGAAAAGATGGGAACAGAGGAGACGCTGGCGAAGGGTGTGAACGCGGGTGCTCGTGTGTGGCTATCCTGGCGCCTGTGCCGTGGCAAGCAAGGCTTTGTGAAGGAAAGAAAGCAAGGGAAGAAAAATAGAGATGTCGTCGGGCAGATGGCCAGTGAGGCTGTGGATGACAACCCGGGGCAGTTTCGCTGCTTACGATTAGATTTTGGGGACTCTGGCCTCTGAACGACAGGGAAAAGCTTCCAGCTTGTCTCTGTCAGGGCTCTGTGGCTTGTGTGTGGTTATACCTAGAACAGGCAGATGGGACAGGGTGTACCTGGGCCAGCTGGCCGGCCTCTGCTGAAGGGAAAGACACTTAGGCTGGGATCCGTGCAGTTGGCGCAGAAGGTAAAGTCAAGCTGGGGAAAGTAAACTGTTTTGGACTACAACCCCCAGAACCCCCCAGGCTTTATAGTCCAATAAACTGATTTTTGTATTCGCGAAGGCTTTCGCCGCCAGGATCTAATGGCTGGAAAAAAACTGATTTTTTTTCACACTCTGGCTCCGTGGACTAGAAAAGAAGGTCCAGTTACCTTTGGGGGTTACAATTCCTGGAATATGCCAGCCGGCATTCTGAGAGTTGCGATTGCGGTGTTTCCAAGTCATGAGCAAAGGTGACCTCGTGGGTTTCATCTCATCCCTCTAGTTTTTGACTCGGAGGTTTTCTGTGGGTCTGACGCTCTTGAGGCTGGACCTTGCCAAGACTTTAACCACGGACAGTCGAGAGAAGATGATGTGTTTCGTGTGAACTGGGGAAGCCCAAGACTCAAAATGAGGTCTCTCTTTCCCCTCTGCTAGACAAGAAAAGAGAGTGGGTCAAGCCCACCTGTATCGCAGGGCGCTAGTCCCTATTGAATGCGGAAAGCGGATGTTGGTAAAGAGCTAGAAAACTAGCTCTATGGAGGATGTTGCACCCATTTCACCTGCAGAAGAGAGGTTTGAGAAGTGATGGGGTAGCCGTGGTCAAGTATCCAAGAGGCCTATCTGTTGTGTGGAAGATGGAGCCTGCTTGTTTTCTTCCGCTCTGGAATGAGAGGGTTCAGTGACACAGGTAGGGAGATTCTGACTCGACATGCGAAATAACCTTTTCATGTAAGAGCTGTTCGACTGTGGAAACCAGTTGCCTCCGAAGGCGGTGGAGTCTCTCCGTTGGAAATTTAGAACGAGGGATTGGACGGCCATCCGTCAGGGGTGCCTTGGCTGGGAGTTCCCTGCTTTGGCGGAGGATCCGCGTCGGCGATTCTTCCACTGTCCGTCTGGGGTTTGCTTTTGCCAGCACTGTGGATTCTGAGAACTGTAGTTCGAAGCGCAACCCTGCATATCTCAAATAATGAGCCGCTGCTTGTATGCGTTGTTGTTGAGCACGTGGCGCGTAGCTGCTGTAGGACAAGTTATATAAGCTGTGGCACACCAATGAGCAGGAGTTTGACACGGCGGTCTACATGCCAGCATAACTAACGAATAGGATTCTGGCCAAGGTAGTTCGAACTGTATCTGTGATGTATCGGGCTTCCCATTCATCCTGATTCCCATGGTATATTTAAAGAAGGCAGTCTTCAAAGGCAGTCATTACCTTGTTCATCTTGGTGGGGACACGGGAGAAGGCCTTCTCTGTGGCTGCTCCTTTAGACTCTGGAACTCCCTCCCACTGGAGGTCACCCTATCTTGGCTGTCCTTCCGCAAGCAGACAAACTTTCCCTGAGTGATTGGCTGCCTGAGTCGGGGTTTTTTAATGGATTTTTGTGCCTTGCTTTGAATGTGTTTTTGATTATGCTTATGTTGACCATTTATAGGGTAATATGAGTTAGATCCTTTTTGTATTTATTTATTTATTTGTTTGTTTGTTTGTTTGTTTGTTTGTTTAATTCAATTTTTACCCCACCCCTCTAGACAACGTCTCATGTTGTTAGCTTTATATATTGTCTTTGAACATTGTAAACTGCCTTGGGACCTTTTTTTAGGGAGGAAGCTGGGGTAAAAAATATTTTAAATAAATAATTAGTAGAGCAATTTTAAAAAGTGGAAATGTCAAAAGGTCTTGTGAGCAGGGACGTAGTAGGAATTTGGAACTTCAGCTGGACAACCTGGCCAGCTGTCCTGCTCTCTGTAAGGAGAGTCTTTAAAAAAAAGGCAAGCAGCAGGATTGATCCATATCAAGAAATGAGCTTCGGTTCCAAAGAGAAACAGGTCTTTTGTAAAGCCAACGGTGCTTAATGGCTGATTCAAGACCAAATGGCTTTCAAACACTGCATGGCAGCGCTGGAAGCTTGCAACATTGTACTGTGCCTTGGAAAAATCCCATTTCCTGCCCAGCAACTGTGACGATGGTAACTACGTAAATTTAGAGGAACAGAGGATCTCACCGTTGGTGCAAATCAGAAAGCCCCTGTGTCCGCCCCACCGCGGCTTGTGGCCTGTTTGCTTTCAGCTTCTTTAGGACTAGCATTTTAAGAGACCAGATCTCCAGGGTTTGGCTGAGATTTGTGTGCACAAAAACCCTCTTGTGGTGTAATAACGCTGAAAGGCACCACGTGGTTCTCCGTTGCTTTTGGTGCAGCCGGCTTAGACGGTGCCCTCTTTCAAAATGGCTTCTCCTCTGTAGAGGAGAGGAATTCCTTCAAGCAGGCCTGGAAACAGGGTAGAAGGATATTTGCTTAATTGCCTTCTACTCAGAATCCTCCTGGGGTGGCCGCATGAGCTGCTAGTCCATTAAATGACCCCCTCAATGCTGTGCACTTTCTTACGGATCACAGACCAGCCTCTTTCCACCACTGCGTTGATTTGCAGCTTCCGCTGAGAATCTGCAGGCTGGGAGTGGTGTTTATGGGATGCCTGTACAACCCTTGGATGATGCCGTGATGCCCAACACCGCCCTTCTGTTCTCCAGGAGCGGATTTTGGAGGGGGCGAAGCCATGCATGCTCACTGCCTACCGATTCATGCGCCCCTTTCTTTTATCTGTGCAAAGCCTGTTCCTTGAGCCAGCTCAAAACGCCTCAAAGTTTTGGTGTGTCCTTTTGCTCCGCTTTCAGGGACAAGGAGCCCACGTGGCTTAATTTGTGGCCAGTTTATGGCTTTGGTGTAGTCTCTCTCTCTCTCTCTCTCTCTCTCTCTCTCTCAGTCTCTGTTATTTGCACCGTCTGTTCTCCAGAGCAAAGAAGGCCACGGGCCGTTCAGGTTTTGCTTAGTCTAGTCAAAGTCCAACTGCCGGGTCTGATGCTGAACATCTTCAGAAAACATGGTGCCCAGAATCGAAAGAGCTTCCTGGACAGATACTGTATGTGGGGAGGTTCTCTCTAGAAGGCTCCAATAAACAAGGTATTTTATTTTATTTGTTCATTCGACTCATACGCCGTCCACACTCTGCAAGAGTCTCCTGCCATGATGTTTATATTGTCATGATGTCAGTTTGAAGATATTTTACTTCTGGAGTCTTAGCTGGTCCTGTGGCATCATTTAAGGAGAATAGTCTTCTGTTTGAAAAGGAAGGAGGATTTTTTTTAGTGCTGCCCACCAGAATGTGTTTGTTGGTCTGTCTGTCTATTTATTTAACTTGTATATTGCACCGATTAGCGATATAAACACTACTCGGGGGGCCGTTTGCATCCCAAGTGAAACAAAGGTAATATAAAGCCAATAATGTAGGAAAAGATAAACACCGCCTATAATCCATAAGGTAAAGGTAAAGGTCCCCTTTGACATTTAGTCCAGTCGTGTCCGACTCTAAGGAGCGGTGCTCATCCCCGTTTCCAAGCCGTAGAGTCAGCGTTTTGTGCAAAGACAGTTTCCATGGTGGTCACGTGGCCAGTGCGACTAGACACGGAGTGCCATTACCTTCCCACCGAGGTGGTCCCTATTTATGGACTCTCATTTACATTCTTTCGAATGGCTAGGCTGGCAGGAGCTGGGACAAGTGGCGGGCGCTCACTCTGTTGCGTGGATTCGATCTTATGACCGCTGGTCTTCTGATCTTGCAGCGCAGAGGCTTCTGCGGTTTAACCCGCAGTGCCACCACGTCCATAAAGCAGCCATCAAATAAATCAATTAAAAAAAGCCAATGGGTGGCCAACAGCCAACCTAAAAATAGTTCCGTTTTCATTCATTACATTAAGAGAGGATGCTCTCTAGGGCTTCAGGAAACAGCCTTGTTTTGAGCATCCGTGTGAAGGAGGAGGCCAGACAGAGCCCGCCCCCCGTTGTGGAATGGGGCCACAACGGAGAAGGCCATATTTCTGGTTGATGCCTTCCTGGCTGCCTCAGTGTGGCAGTAGCATTGCGTGAGAGGACCACCATGCCAACATCTACTCCATGCCAGGTGACGGTGGCATGGGTAGATGTTTTTAGGGATCAGGGTTAAAGACAAAAAATCCTAAGGATGAGGATGGAGGCTCCTAGCGGTTGTTCATCCAGAGTGAACAGTGCAGGGGTGGCAGCTTCAGGGGTCACACAAGTCACTTTGTCACGATCTTCTGGGTAAAGTCTAAGAATCGTTTCCAGTTCTGCATCTCTCCCTATAAATTGGCATATGCCGTTTTGTGCAAATCAGAGCTCTCTCTGGTCCTCCATTGTCTTGATACGTATGCGGTCGCCCTCCTTTCCTTACGGCTCACACCCTCCTCTTCACATTCAACTCTTAAGGTTTAAAATCTGTAGACATGGCTCGGTGAAAATTCCCTTGAGGAAAATGAGGTTGGATTTCTTCTTAATTTGTTCCCCTTTTATCTAGCATAGGGAACGGGGGCTTGTCTAGAACGTCTAAAACAGTATTTCCTAACCTTTTTTCAAGTCATGACTCCCTTTTTATAATATCCAAGTGTCCCCTGCCACATTTGCAGTGACCGCCCACTCTGTGACGGGACTGGCAGATACGTCTTGTCAATCAACGGCCACACCCATCACCTTAAGTGTGTCATTGGTCCTCTCTTCCTTCCAGGAAAATTCCCAGACATAATCCTTTGCAAAGCTGCCCTGTAGCTATATTGAAATAAATTAGTGTTGAAAACTATCATGGTGAAATTTCCTACAGAAGTCGTGGCAACTAAAAATAACCGCGATAACCTCCCAGAGAGCACTTTGTAATCCCCTTGAGGGTCGTGACCCACAGATTGGGACCCTGTGGTCTAAAGCGATGTAGAGAGCTTACAACAGAGGTGAGATTTGAACTCAAATCTTCTCTGTCCTGTCGCTGCCATGTTGCACTCTCTCAAGACTTTGAATACGGCTCGTATTCGGAACTGTGCTATGGCATGCGGCCCCGACTGTTGACAGAATCATTTCATATGAGTTGATCTTGTTTGCTCATTAGCTGATTGTAGCAATTTGGAATAAATTACATGATGATGACAGAAAGTTCAAGCAAATCTCTGGTGGCCGATGACTCATGT
Source organism: Pogona vitticeps (assembly GCF_051106095.1). Classification (NCBI taxonomy): domain Eukaryota; kingdom Metazoa; phylum Chordata; class Lepidosauria; order Squamata; family Agamidae; genus Pogona; species Pogona vitticeps. The sequence continues at coordinate 4,818,728 of NC_135787.1, forward strand.
GTGAATGAAAAGATGGAAAAGTCTGGCTGCCTTTGGAAACAAAACAAACAAAACAAGCCATAATAGCATCTGTGGAACTCGTACATGCAAAAGGGGTGTATGTGGGGAATCTTGGTCTCCTAGAATTTGAAATTTGACACCAGAAATAGATGCATCAAGGTATTGATGGGGTGTGCACTGCTGTTGTAAAATCGGCCACAGGGCCAGCTGACGTGACCAACACTTGCTCCGGTGCTTCATCCGTCAACTGCCGTTGGCCACGGCAAGGAGGCCAAACTTTATAGGAACACCGATGGGCTAAAATTCCATTTAAGCAGATTAGAGGTTGGAACTCCAAAAGTACAGAGGTTCAGCACCATGGACAGCAGTTTTAAAGTTCAGACTGCAAGCTTTGGTCTCCTGGAGAACATCCACCCTTCTTAGTACCCTTGCCGTTCACTGTGTGCGTACATTGCGTATATTGCCCGGCGAGCTTCTCGAGTGAGGGCCCTGCGCCACTCCCGAATGGGCCCTCTCTCTTGTAACTACTGACCTTATTTCCTTTGGTGTGCACATCCTTTAAAAAAAGCCTTTGACCATTATGTTAGGATCCAGTTAGATCCATACCAGACGTGGGGGGGAGGCTTTGTTTTCCCCACAGTGAAGATACTTAAAATTCCAACCTCTGAGGATATTGTTGATATTTTTAAAGGGGGGAGGAGTTGATCGAAAGGAGTGTTTTTAAACGAAGATTCCAAAAAAAAATAGCCTTCTAAGTTTTTCGTCTCTGAACATGAAATGGGAGCCCGAGAGTCTGGTCTCTGGGTGTCTGTGTGGATTTTGTTGTATGTATATACTAGGTATAGAATTACAATGACAATACAGTGGACCCTTGACTTACAGACGGCTCCACTTACAGACTTTTCGAGTTACAGACTTCTCTGGCTGCAAAATTTAGGTTCGACTTGCAGCCGGAGAATCGACCTACAGAGCAGAAAAAAACAAAATGGAACAAAAATGGAACAAAAATGGCCAGTTACGGGATTAATCAGTTTTCAATGCATTGTAGGTCAATGGAGACTTGACCTACAGACTTTTCGACCTGCAGCCACCGTTCCAATACGGATTAATTCCGTAAACTGAGGGTCCACTGTAAATTATTTAAATTTGAAGAGGTGTACTGAGGGGCTTTTCAGGACAAGCCTTTTTAGCATCGATTTATTGGGGAAGGGGGGGGGAGTGCTGAGCCTTGAAACTTGATGTGTGAGAACCGACACTGGGTTTAAGCTGAAAACAGCATCCAGGAAGTGCAGTTGGGGGGGTGCTATGTTGATGTCTGTGGCCAGCGTGCGTTTTTAATGCTTCCCCAAACCTTTTTCCGTCTTTGTTTTGTCTGCTCTGCTCTCCTCCTGCTGTCACTGACACCGTTCTAGCTTACCAGGATTTCGCAGCGCCCGGTTCCGTTTGCATCCGTCCGTGTTCAAAATTATAAAGAACTATGTGTGAACTAAGTTGCTATCAGTAAAATCTCTCAGGGAGAAGGATACTGAATAATGCCATTCTTATTTAAAGCCCTTCCTTTCTCTAGGGCTCCGATTGTGTTCTTAGCATTTTGCCAAAAAGCAGAGATGAAAGCAGAACAGGGCAAGAAGTCAAAAGACCACCCTTTATAGTGGTAACCAGTTCCTAGTCTTTTCTCTTTCTCTTTGCATAAGTGAGAAAATGGCACTCCTTGTGGGTTGATGGGGGTGAAAAGGTAGGGTGATGAAAATGAAGCAATGCTCTTCTTGAGGACTACACTCAATTTTAAGGGCAGAGATGGGCCTTACAGATAATCTGTCATTAGAACAGGAATTCCTTAATGGCTGGCAGCGTCTGAGTGTGCAGCAGGACCTTTTCTCACCTCTAATGGGCAAATTGGTTTGCTTCATGGGCGTGATTGGTCTTCAGCACCTCAGCAAGGGATTCCTTTAAAGTCACGCACGAAGGTCTGCTGGAATCACATCTCTCCAACAATGAACACGCTTTGAGTTCTAATCACGGGCCATATGTTGCCAACATTTCTCCCCAGAGGGATCCTAAAACAAACTTTTCTCCTTTCCCCCACTGCCAAATTGGGATCCACAGCAGTGGTTGGTCTATTGAAACGTTCTTGATTGTTGTGGGAGTGCAGTTCTGGAAACTTCTACAGCTACGCCCATGAGGAAGGGTTTGGCATTGTGAATTCGTGGGGGTGAAATTCGTCATTGTGAATTCATGGGGGTTAAATTTGTCATTGTGAATTTGTGGGGGTGAAGTTCATTATCGTGAATTCACGGGGTGAAATTCATCATCATGAATTCGTGTGGGTGAAATTCATCATTGTGAATTTGCAGGGGTGAAATTCATCATCGTGAATTCACGGGGAGAAATTCATCATCATGAATTTGTGTGGGTGAAATTCATCATTGTGAATTCGCAGGGGTGAAATTTGTCATTGTGAATTTGCGCGGGTGAAATTCGTCATTGTGAATTTGCGAGGTAAAATTTGTCATCATGAATTCACGGGTGTGAAATTCGTCGTTGTGAATTCGTTTTCCTCAGGAACGTATCAGTCTGTGAGAGGAGGCATCTGCAGTGCAGGAACTGACAGAATTTGGCCCTCCAGATGTGGTTGTGTGGCAACTCCCACCAGTCAGTGGTGAGAAATGCCGGGAGGTGCAACCCCAAGATATCTGTAGGGCCACCATTTTGCTCACTTTTGCTCCAGAGTGGAATATGTGAGGACCAAGAGGTTTTATTGGTGGAAACCTTTATTTTATTTCATATACTTCCATTGAAGTGGATTGCAGTCCATCAGGCATTTACGCCTCATAAATTATGCCCAGTAAAACTTTAAGGTATCCTAAGAAACTGGGAAGAAACCACAGGAAACTAACACAGTTGCCCCTCTGGAAATTATGGAATGGGAGGTGGAGGGAACCACATTTTCAGGGATAATTCGAGGAGAGACTGGAACAACTGAAATGAAACGGAACAATAGCATTGCAGTTAAGCCTTCCGTTTCTCTCCCAATTCCCCCCATCCTTCATTTTAAATTAAAGTAGGACCCTCTTCTCTTCAGGATCAGTATCCACTGATTCATTTTTCCGTGGGTCTGAAAAGATTAAAAATATTAAAAGAAAATTCCTAGAAAAATATAATTCTAAATATGTAGTTACCAGAATGAGCCACGAGAGGGAGACAGAGACCAATCTATGTATAGCATGCACTATTAAAATTTGCTATAATGTGCATTTTGAGTATCCACAGGGAGAGAGGGCATGGAATCAATTGCATGCAGATAGAGAGGTCTTGTTGTAACTTTTAAAATGTCCATGATGCAACCAACCTCACCCTAAAGTTGCTCCCAGAAGGAGAGTTCCTAGCACTGCTGGTCAAGAGGCATTTTATGGCTTTTCCTCTTGTTCTCCATAACAATGTGAACTGCCTGGGATCTGAGCTGATTCATGTCAAGACGTATCCTTGAACAATAATATCTGTACTAATGCATTAGTGGGAAGGCAAAGGCGTTCCGTGTCTAGTCGCGCTGCTTGCAGAAACTGTCTACGGACAAACGCTGGCTCTATAGCTTGGAGATGGGGATGAGCACCGCGCCCTAGAGTTGGACATGACTGGACTAAATGTCAAGGGGAACCTTTACCTTTAATGCATCAAAGCATTAAGAAGGTCTGGTTTCTTGATCTTAAAATATTAAGGCCTAAATCCCCGTCTCAATAGGGTTCGCCTCCATTCTGATTCACCAGCAGTAGATTCAGTAGGTTGACTCTAGCTCAGCCTATCGAGTTGATTAAGGCCTTCGAAATGGCGGTTGCCAGTTGACTCCTCTATTAATTCATCACTTGTTAAACTTTTAAAGCATTCCTTTGAATGGCAGAGAAGGGTTATTTTAAACGATCGCAGCAAGAAGCGGCGAAACAGCACAGTTTGGGGGTTTTAAAGAACTGAAACAGCCAATTTCAGATCTGCTGCAGAAAAAAATGTAATGGTTAGAGAAAGCAATTTAATTTTTACCTGCTTCTTTGCAAACTCCAGCTCAAGGATGGCGGGGGGAGGGGGAGAGGGAGACGAGATGCACTTTGGGACTCCTTCTTTACAGAACTGTTGCATGCATGTCCAGAGTGCTGGGGTCATGCATGTGGATTTTCCAAGAAGCCTCGGTCTAAAGGGGAGAAACGGAGGCTCGTGTCTCATCCACGACGACGGCTATTTTGAATCTGCCTTCCATGGCGAGTTTACCCCTCAACGGCGCCTGTCGGCATCTGACTTCACCTCCCACGCACTTCTGAAATGGCAGCTTAGCTGAAGGTTAAAAAGTGATGCAGGAGCGCGCTGGGAATATGAACTCCATTTCTACCAGACAGCTTGAGTGGAAAAAAATTATTTACAGAGCCGCTTGAAGAGGCCTGGGTTATGAGTCATATCATCATCATCATCATCTTAGAACTGCAGAACTGGAAGGGACTCTACGGACCATTCCAGTCTAGCCCCTGTTGAGGAGGTACTGTGGGGGGAATCGAACTCCCAACCTTCTGGCTCTGCAAACAGATGCCAAAACACTGAGCTATCCAGCCATACTGAGGCTTATAGGTTTGTATTTTATCCCCTCCCGGAAAGGGAAAATAACCTAAAGGACAGACAATGGTTAAAAGAGAGGAAACCAGGAGTCCAGGAATCCTCGTCCCCCATCCGTTCTGCTTAGCAGTTGGGTTTTGTCTGGATCATGGGGTCCAGTCCTGAGTGGCGCATTTTAAGAAAGACACTGTGCCCCTGATGCATGAAGGAGGGTGACCAAAGAGGGCAAGAAGATCAGAGGCAAAATGCTGCGAGGTGCCGCTGCAAGAATTGGGTGTATTGAATTTGGGGGGGGGGGAATGCTGGCTTCTCTGATGCTCCTGGCAGCTCTTCCCATCTGCTCTGAAAGTTGCCTCTATTGGGACTCAAGGATGATGGGAATGGTACTTCCACGGCATCTGGAAACAGTGGGCCACCTCAGAAAGTGCAAGACCTTGAACTGGGCCCTAGGGGTTTCTCCCTCCTCCATTTTTATTTTTTTTTTTACAACAGGAGGGTCCGTGCGCTGCCACCTCAGTTTATACGAAGGTAGGATAGTGGTTCCATTCCCTCTATGGGTGGCCTGTAACCTCCACAATCATCAGAGAGAGAGAGAGAGAGACTGGGAGGGAAGGAGGGATTAGTCGATGGATGGATGGATGGATGGATGGATGGATGGATGGATGGATGGATGGATGGATGGATGGATTAGTCAGTGGATGGATGGATGGATGGATGGATGGATGGATGGATGGATGGATGGATGGATGGATGGATGGATGGATGGATGGATGGATGGATGGATGGATGGATGGATGGATGGATGGATGGATGTTTTAATCAGTGGATGGATGGATGGATTAGTCAGTGGATGGATGGATGGATGGATGGATGGATGGATGGATGGATGGATGGATGGATGGATGGATGGATGGATGGATGGATGGATGGATGGATTAATCAATGGATAGATGGATGGATGGATGGATTAGTCAGTGGATAGATGGATGGATGGATGGATTAGTCAGTGGATGGATGCATGGATGGATGGATGGATGGATGGATGGATGGATGGATGGATGGATGGATTAGTCGATGGATGGATGGATGGATTAGTCAGTGGATAGATGGATAGATAGATGGATAGCTAGATGGATGGATGGATGAATTAGTCAGTGGATAGACAGATGGATGGATGGATGGGGGCATTTCAGGAGCATAAAGGAATTGACCCTTGTTCTGGGTTTGAAGTTCTGGAAAGCTCCATGATATACCCCCCCTATTCCACCTTTTTAGAGGCTTTCTGCCAACTCCTCGCTCGGTTGATGCCAAACGACTTTATTTCTTTTTAGCATACTGCTTCCCTCCAGCAGAAAAGGGGGTTATCTTTGTAAGTGAAAATAAAAATAACTTTGCTATTTTTGTCTCAGCTGGGGGGGGGAGAGAAATAATGAGGATTGTGTCATCCATTTTGGAGAGAACATGATAACCATTCTGTTCCCATGTGTTCCTCAACAGAGAGCAGCTGCAGAAGAGCTGAGGGTGTGCTGTTACGAAAGCGATATGGAATAGGCTGCTGAGTTTTATCTGCTTTTTCAGAGTGGAAGTGTTTCTGTGGATGTGAAGAGTCGAAAGTCAGGGGCTCTTGCTGTTCTGTCTGTTATAGATAACCTGCTGTTGGAAGAGAGAATTTCCTGAAGAGCTGAAAGCATTTGATTGCGCAAGTGGAAGCTGTTCTCACCTCCTGTACTTTGCACATTGCCTTACTTGGTTTTCTGGTTGGTCACCTGGAGATAAGTACGGGCTTTGTTTGTAAGTCGTCCTGTGTCAGAGAGAGAGTTTGAAAAATGGCATTCAGACGGATGCACAACTCAACTAGGTTCCACATAAACCCTAAAGTGGGTTATATTTATGACCCTGCCACCATTTCTCTTTCACACAACGAAGGATAAAAATAGTTGCCAATCAAAGCAGTACGCGTGTGAGAATGTGTTCTGTGAGTTCACTTTTTGTTCTCATCTGTCTGTCTGTCTCTCTCTCTCTGTAACATGATCTGCAGTCTGTAATGTGAAGTTATTCACAGCATCACAATACGTAATTTGAAAGCCTGGCACGGTTGTGCTCTTAGTTACTGTCGTTACTTTCCGGCCAAAGGCATCGGTGTTTCGTGGCCACGACGCTTCGTGGTGTAATGACCCAAAATGCATACAGAAACTTGAGAAGGATGAAAAAATAAATCTCATCCTGAATCCCAGGGCAGGGCGGGAGACCTCTTTTCATTTCAGGAGAGATAGCCTGGCTGAGATATTTGGCAAAACCCGTTCTGCTCCTCTGCTTAGTTAAGCAAGTTTGGAAACACAAGTCTTGGATGTGTCTCTCATTAGGTCTCTGGCTGTGGAGCCAGAGGTTGGGGGTTCAATTCCCCATCTGGGCCTCCTTGGCAGGGGGTGGACTAGATGACCCCACAGGGTCCCTTCCAGCTCTGCAGTTCTAAGTAAGTCCTGGGATATCACACTTTCTGCTGGTGATCCAAACTCTGTCGACCATCAATAAATGTACTCAGAAGCCACAAGTTCTCTGAGTTGTACTTGCTTTGTTGCTGATGTCCCCCCCCTCCATTTACGTGATATAAGGCTGTTCAGAGTTCAGTCAGTGAGAAAAATCTGTGACTTTGAGGATTATTTTTTTTCCATCTCCCTATTTCGATTTTTTTTTTTTTTGCATCCACGTGGGGGGAGGGAGAGGCTTGAAACCAATCCCCTATGGATAAAGTAATTTGTTTCCATTACGCTTTATAGGTTTAACAAGTACATATTTGAAAAAATAACTCATCCTATAACTTTTGGCATTGTTGATTGCTCTCTATTACTTTTCATTATTCTTTGACGTTTGTGGGGAAAGAACCCATCGTCTTGAGATGAGATCGGGATAAAACTTGAACAGTTATTGACAACTGCTTTTAAACTGATTTCAAAGCATATCTGCCCCCATTTCTACTTGCTATATCACTTCTAAAATGTAATCTCATTATCCCCTTGCGATAGATACATAAATTTACTTATAACTTGTTACTTCCAAGTACTGTGTAAAGGTGACTAAAAGTTACAATTAAACTTCAAAATATCCAAAAATCTCTCTCTCATTAGGTATAGTTGCACTAGTGCATAGTTATGATGACTTGGTTATCAAAAAGAGGAATTAAATCCGGCCTCTGGAACTCCCTCCCACTGGAGGCCAGGCTGGGCCCTTCTTTGCTTTCCTTCACAAGCAGGCAAAGACTTTTTTTCTACAGGCAAGCTTTTCCTCCGTGACCGGCTGCCTGAGTGGAGTTTTTAAATGGATTGTTGTGTCTTACTGCTTTGAATGAGTTTTTTTTGGTATGGCTTTTGTTTGCCATCTTTTTCCGTGTGGTATTTGTTTGATCCTTTTTAGTATTTGTATACATATTGATTTTAGCTTTAAATACGGTATTTAAAAGATATAAGCCGCCTTGGCTCCGTTTTTTACAGAGAAAGGTGGGGTAAGAATCATTTAAATAAATAAAATTGCAAGTAACTGGCTATTTCCAAGCCGTGAAAGTATATGATATTGAAGGCAAAGCCTGAGTTTCTAGAAAGGGGAAAGACCAATGAAAAGACAGAAAGTATGGTAATTGTCGCATGACCGTTGGAAGAGTCGTCTGCGAATTCCTTGGCAGAACCCACGTTTGCCGCACAGAAGGCCCCAGATTTGGTCCTGTCTTTCTCCAGTTCGAAAGATCAGGTGGCCAGAGGTGGAGAACATCTGGCTGAACCCATAGAGACCGACTAGCTAAGTCAGTACCTATTTACAGAGGGCCCATGCGTCTATCAAAAGGGACGTGCTGGCGCTGCGGGTTAAACCACAGAAGCCTCTGTGCTGCAAGGTCGGAAGACCAGCCATCATAAGATCGAATCCACACAACAGAGGGAGCTCCTGTCGCTTGTCCCAGCTCCTGCCAACCTAGCAGTTCGAAAGCATGTAAAAATGTGAGTAGATAAATAGTTACCACCTCGGTGGGAAGGTAACGGCGTTCCTTGTCTAGTCGCACTGGCCACATGACCACGGAAACTGTCTTCGGACAAACGCTGGCTCTACGGCCTGGAGACAGGGATGAGCACCGCCCCCTGGAGTCGAACACGACTGGACTCAATTTCAAAGGGAACCTTTACCGTACCTATGCGTCTATCAATCTTAATGCTGTGTCTTTGCTGCCTGTCATCCTGTCTTCACGAACTGATGTGTGGATGAGGCATGAAGGGAGGGAAAGGCTTCTCTCCCCCAACCTATATGAATGGAACAGAAGCTGCCGGGAGGGACTCGAGAGTTCAAAAGTTTGTGGCTGCAGCCGGTAATGCCGACTGGGAAGGGATTTTCCCGTCCACGCTACGCTCTGCGCGGCAGACTCCGTGATGACTTATTCATGCATCGAGAGGGCTTGAGAAAAGACAGCCAGGCGCCGGGTGATGGGGGAGGGCGAGCAGAAAACAGCTCAGCCAGATGTTGCTAAGGGTATGTGTGTGGGTATGTATGTCACACATATACCTGCATCAGAAAGCCTGCAAGAAATCTCCTTTTGCTTTGCCCAAAACCCACCCCGGTCACCCACCGTGCCTTTTCTGGCCCCACTCATGATAGCACTGTACCGTGTTTCCCCGAAAATAAGACAGGGTCTTATATTCATTTTTGCTCCCCCAAAAACGCATTAGGGCTTATTTTCAGGGGATGTTTTATTTTTTCATGTACAACCATCTACATTTATTCAAATAGTCATGTCATCTTCTGGTTGCTGTGCAAGGGTGGCAGGCAGGGTTTCACTTAATGGGGGCTTATTTTTGGGGTAGGGCATCCTGGAAAATCATACTAGGACTTATTTTCAGGTTAGGTCTTATTTTCGGAGAAACAGGGTAGCTTTTGAGCCAAGCATGTGCATTGATCTGGTAGCGCAATTAATCAATTACACGACAAAACCAATTAGGGATTGCTGATGGTGGGGAGATGGCCGACGTCTACTGCAAAAGCGTTTTCCTGCCTGTCTAGCTCCTTCCGTTGTATTGACAATCACTGGCAAGAATCATAGAAGGGAAGGGAGGGGAAAGAGGACTCACAGCATGGTGATTTGTCTCCAGTTTCCTGAGTATTATTGGTATGCACAGGGTTCCCTCTGAGATGGCGCCTTTTATCAGCAAGATGTTTCATAGAAACGAAATCCAAGGAAACTGCCAAATTTTGTGCCGCTTAATGCCCTGTCTTATGAATCCTGTTTTGTTTTGGCAATTGTGACAATCCTGCCCTGTGTGATGTGTCTTTTGCCGTTTTTTGAGATGGATCCAGAGCAGGAAATGTGACATCCTGCACAGGAGCTGTCGCAATCCAGCACAGATTGGCATCTCTCTCAGGGATTTGGACTAAAGATCCCATAATTCTCCATTTTGGTTTTACCTGTTTGGGAGTTTTACAGTCACTTTACAGGTACCTAAATGTCGCTCACCTGGGAGAAAGGCCTTGACTGAAAGTCTTTGAAGCTTAGCTAGGCCTAAGTTCGCCCCAACTTCCTGTTCATGCCCTGGTGAAAGATGGAAGCTTTATTTCTGAACAGGAAGCTAGGCCTAGCTAAACCTCAAAGATTCCAGTTTAGGTCTTTTCTCCCAGGAGAGCCACATTTTGGTGTCGGTAAGGTGTCTGTCTGTCTAGTGGAACTCCTGGGATACAGAACAATTAGATTTGTAGTTGAAGAGATTTAAAAAAATCGCATTCCCCAGTGGGTAAATAGATGATTCATTGGACAGAAGAGTGCTTCTTGTCTTTTCAAAAATACCTGTGTAGATTGCTAATCTTGGGCTGTTCTTTCCTACTTCTCTCTTTGAGGCCACTTCCTGTTTCTACTGAGCCGCTTCGTTCTGTCCATGTTTCTAAACCGAATCTACCTCGCAAGGTGGATGTGAAGATAAAAATAAATGGGGAAGAGATAATACATAGTGTTTCCTCTCTGCGGCAAAGAGAGCAGTTTATGAAATAACCTAAATTAATTAGATCAGAGGTAGATTACAGCTCCGGGAACCTCATACATATTCTGGATTTTGCAGTCAAGGAAAGTGAATTTTCCGGTCTCTGCATTAGACCATAACCGAAGCAGCCACCTATGGTACATCGTTCACTCTACTGCTGCTGGCACCAAGTTCCTTCTTATTTTTATCTTCACATCCAATTTGTGAGTCAAATTAGGTTGAGAAATGGCGACGAGAACAAAGTGGACTAGTATACATAACGTCTCGGGGCAGAAACCAGGCATAGTTGACAACTGGAGGAGACTGTAAATGAAGCTCTGCTTAAGCCTGGAAGGCCAGTAACAAAGTAACTGTATAGCAAAAAGAAATGTGAGAAAAACTCCCACTGTGCACTGAGACTCTTTCAGCAGTTAAGGAATTCCCTCTTCTAATGACGGCTTATTTGTAATGTCTGTTTCTGTCCTCAGTGAAAATTTAATCCATACTCTGGCACTCATGATTTTATAGTGAATTTTCAACCCAGATGTACTGCAAATGAGGAATTTGCTTGTAAATATATACCTCATCTCTTTCCCCCTTCTCAGGTGACCAGATACAAAGGAGTGGAGGTTTTCATCAGAGTGTGCTGATGAAATTTCCATTTCTATGCCAAGAAAGAAAAAATGAAAGAGCTTCGTGGCCACTTTTGCACCCGGTCACCATTCACACAGAGTAAAGGAGAACTTGATATGCGAATTCAGACATTTAGAACAAAGCGAGTTATAAGAGGTTCCCCCGACACACATACACACTCCTTAAAAGACAAAAATGGATGTGGAGGGAGAGCAGCCGGAGAAGTAGCAATAAGTTTTTACTTTCCAAAAGCCATTATTTTTAAAAAAATGAAGCAGTTCCATTTTATATCCTTCTGTGGTATTTTTATCTTTGCCGTTGTGATTTATTTGTTTGTTTTATTCCTAGTTTGTCTTTCTCCCAATGAAGGGGACCCAAGGTGGCTCATAATATTAAAAGGAGGAGAATTTAACACATAATGAGATAAAGATTTTTTTAAAAAATTCTGGTCTGCTTTTCTCTCAAGTGGGAAAGAACTCATGGGTCTTGGGGAAACTCAATGTAGCTCAGGAGTGGTGCATCGGCCTTGCACTCAAATGGCCTCGCTTCGCTGCCCAGTATTTCCAGTTTAAAAAAGGGACTGGTTGCAGTGGATGGGGAGGGAAGGCTGATTTGTTGCCTGTAATTTTGGAGAGATCATCACAACTACTTAGCTGATTGGGACAGACCAATAGAAACCCTCCGGATATTATTGAGCTCCGCCGTCTGGATTGTGGGAACTGCAGTCAACAAAATCGGGAAGAGCATAAGCTCTGCCCTTACAAGGATGCCTTTTTAAGACCTGCGTTCGAATCCCCGCTCATCCACACATAAAACAGGTGATCCCTTAAATGTCCCATTTAACCTTCAGTCCCTGTTACAGTTCCTGTAAGTCAAGTTCTGAAGTGATGGCGCATATCTCAATGTGGCACAATTTGTGCTGGGGCGAATCAGTTTGGCGGTTCGTGTTGGTTCGTTGACCAGCCCAATAGGAGTTTGGCGGTTCCCAGCCCCGCCTCTTCCAGAGCGCACCCAATCAGAGGCAGCGCCGGGAGGAGGCGGGGCAAGGAAGCCAGGCAGAGACCATGCAATGGATAGGGATTGCCTCCATGTTTTTCAGCCTCTGTGCAGGGGGTTGGAACCGATCTCCCGCAGATACTGTGGTCCTTCTATATTTCCCGTTGGGTGTCTTTTGGCCGCTGGCGGTTTTGCAGCCAGCCTACCTCAGAGCCACGTTGTGATGATAAAGCTGGATGGAGGACAGACATGCAAGCCAGTTGAAGTTCATTGAAGGGTGGTTGGGTGTAAATATAAATAAGAATAATTGCAGTATTCTTATTCTAATTCCCCTCCCACTCCCACCAAAAGCTGGGCAATGTCATGCCTATTCTGACTAGATGCCGCAGCTCCAAACGAAGATGTTATGTGGCATCCAAATTAGTCTAGAAGATTCCTTCCTGTTTCTACGTTGACCGATGAGCTGCAGCAACCTGTTCTTCTCATTTCTCATTATCAGTCTGAAGTATTCTAGGTTTCTGAATTTTGTGTGTTTTGTCATTTCTTCATCTTTATTCATTCGCCTTAGTACTTCTTTGTTGGTCACCCTCTCAGTCCCAGAAATTCTTAGCATCATTAGATAAATCCACATTTCAAAAGCTTTTGCATCCTCTTCCCCCCCCTCCCCAGCGAGTAGCTATTTAAAAGTCCACAGATCCATGCTGCACGGCAGAACAAAGAATACATCTATGTTCTGACTTTTTTTTTTTTTTTGCACGGCTGTGCTTCTTGCTATTCCTTCAACCTGTAAAGTTCAGTGGTTTAGGTGTCGGCTTGGGAGTTCGATTCCCCGCTGGGCCTCCCTGGAAGGGGTCTGGACGCAATCATCCGGCGAATGCCATTTTTTAATAAACAGAGATTAAAAACACCAGTAGCCTTCCGGCCGTGCCTTCCAGTGCATCAGCTATTGCACGGGTTATTCCAATTTGCCCAGGGAAAAACATGCCAGGGAAGGGTTAATGGAACTGGCTTTTCTTGGCAGCCAAGCACTTCCTGGTATCCGCCAATCCGAGGGAACAAAGGTTCAGCTTTTTTTCCTTTCCACTCCAGCCACAGGTGAGGGAAATGCTCCATCCAGGTATTCAGTTCTTGTTTTTTTCCCCTCAAGGGATCCCTACAGGTGGGGTAGCCACAAAAGCCCCAAAAAGATCAAGATCTGGTGGAAAGATGAGAACATGATCCGCTGGAACATGGAGGTAAATGTCCCAAGGAAATGCTGATTGTACGTCAGAAACCACTTCTTTTTCGCCTTTTTAAATTTTATTATTTTTTGGGCTGGGTAACGTGAAACTTTGCTCCTCTTGAAAAAGGAGGTTCTTTCCCAGCCTGGTTTCAAGACAGCCTGGAGGTGGACAGCCAGACACAGGTTGGAAAAGGGGAAGTCCTTCCTCGCCGAAAGGACGGCTCTGGACAGGTGGAGGGCTGGCGTCTTGGTCACCTGGTCATCAGGCTTGGGGAAAGTGACTTTTTTGGGGAGGGCTGCCCCTCCCAGAATCCGTAGGCAGCCTGGCCAAGCTGGTTTGAAAAGGATTTTTGAAAGCTGACAAATTCAAAAAAAAAAAAAAAAAAAGTAACTTTTCCAAGCACTGCCTGCCATTGCATTGGAAAAGTGGCTAGAAATCAGCCACCCTTCCCGACAGATCTGTCTGCTGTCTTGGTTTTTCCTGCTGGCGTTGCAATACCTGGCTATAATATGTTTTATTTTTGTCTATCAATTTAGAACCCCATAGAGCTGTACTTTCGGCTATACCGAGGTACAAAAGGTTCAACCACAGAATTTTAGAGCTGGAAGTAAACTCATCCCGCTTTCTGCTTCTGAGGCAGGACTTTTTGCGGCGAATGCAAAAAAAAGTGAAAGGACGGAATTTTAGAACCAAAGCGACAGGTTGCATTTAAAGTAATCTAAAATTACCGTTCTCAGAACGAGCCACGACCCTTTCTGAGCATCCTCACGGGATGGGGTGGGTGGGAGAGTGGGAAACAGAGTGGGACCCTGGCAGGTGGAAAGTGGGGTTAATCCTTTCCGCTTCCAATGTCATAGCTCTGTATCCGCCTTAAGCACCTGTTTGCCCTCACAGTGTTGCTGCTAGCAACAAACCTTGTCTGCACAGGTTGCAGTTAACATTTGTGTGTGTGTGTGTGTGTGTGTGTGTGTGTGTGTGTGTGTGTGTGTGAGAGAGAGAGAGAGAGAGAGAGAGAGAGAGAGAGAGAGAGAGAATCATTCTTCCTCTGGTTGTGCCTTTGCTTTGCCATTCCTAATGTGTTTTAAGTCTGGCTCCCCACCTCCTGTCTATACCAGGAGTAATGGCCTCCATCTGGCTAACAGAGCCAGTTCTGTGTCTTTGAAAGCCTGCCGAGCTATTAGAACTGAGGAAGGGCCAATGTTTGCCATCGTATTATTTCCACTGACCTGCCAAATTTCTGTTTGCTGGAAGAGCAAACTTATCTTCCATTCTAGCCCTAAGTATGTATCTGGTTTCTGCATAAAAGGTAAAGGTAAAGATTCCCCTTGACAATTTTTGTCCAGTCGTGTTTGACTCTAGGGGACGATGCTCATCCCCGTTTCCAAGCCATAGAGCCAGCGTTTGTCCGAAGACAATCTTCCGTGGTCACATGGCCAGTGCGACTTGGACACAGAACGCTGTTACCTTCCCACCGAGGTGGTCTCTATTAATCTACTCGCATTTGCATGCTTTCGAACTGCTAGGTTGGCGGGAGCTGGGACAAGCGACGGGTGCTCACTCCGTCGCGTGGATTCGATCTTACGACTGCTTGGTCTTCTGACCCTGAAGCACAGACTTCTGCGGTTTAGCCCACAGGGCCACCACGTCCCTCGTTTCTGCATACTGGGGTTTATAAAAATCAATGCATCCATATTTGTTTTTCTATGTTAGTCTCTTTCAGTTTAGCGGAGGGTGATGTTGTTATGGGCCATCAAGGAACCTCCGACGTATGTCAGCCCAATGAATGAGCAATCTCCAAAATGTCATATCTTTCAGCTGGCCTGCTTAGTGCTTGTAGACCCAATCCTGTGGCTTCCTTAAGGGAATCGGCCCATCTTTTATTTTGGTCTTCCTCTTTTCCCGTGGCCTTCCTCCTTTCCTGGCATGATGATCATTTCCTCCTGCCTTCTTAGGAGATGTCCAAAGTACGACAGCCTCTATTTAAGCATGTTTGCCTCCAGAGAGAGATCAGGCTTGATCTGATCTAGGATCCCCTTGTTTGTCTTTCTGGCAGTCCCGGGGGATCTGCAAAGCTCTCTTCCAGCACCACATTCCAAATGAATCCGTTTTTTTTTTCCTTGTTCGCTTTCTTTGCTGTCCACTCTCTGTGTTAATCGGCTCATCAGTATAAGAATGCCTTTGTCACCACCCAGCTATTGTTTGTTAATTATCCCTGTTAAGGCACTGACTCTTGCTTTTAGTAAATCTCCTAACCCAGATGTATAAATAATCGGTTTGGGGAGGCGACAGTATGCCCCTGATGAAGTGGGAGGCAGCCTAGAAAAAGCTGGTGCCGGATAAAACTTGTTTTAAGGTACAAGAAGAGTTTTAAAGTGTTCCTTTTTCAGACTTAATCCTCCCAGAATATCCCAGCTGGAAAAGAAACAGAGCACCAGGTTGTGATTATAACTTTTCAAAGGGTAAACATACAGGTCTAAAGGCTAAATAGTGTCTGTTGCTCTAGAAAAAAAATCATTGTTTTGGATTGGACCTTATACTGTATACAACACAGCCACATCCCTTGCATATTCCCATTAGGGAAAGTTGGAACAAAATGGTAAACAGTGCTCAGAAGCAGCGGCTGATGGTTTGTGAACAAAACAGACATTCTACCTATTTACTTGCAGGAGTGAAACAGGAAAAAAAAAAAGAGGGTGAGAAGATCCAGAATAGGAGGACTCAAAATTTGGCTCTTCTTCCTTTTCCTTACTCGTATCAGAGCACTGCACAATTTAAAATGATGGATGTGTTGCGTACTATAGGTAAAATTAAAAAAAAGATTAAAATGTTAAAATAATTAGACTATTTTTGACCAGAAGGAGTTACTTCAATAGCATGATTTGAGCTAGTTCCTTGTTCTGTAGGTATGGTGGGGCATCAGTGGCATGGGCATAAATACTGCATGGATTGAATTTTTCTACAGTCATAGAAAGTTTGTCCTGAATCCAAGTAGCCCCGTTTTACCTTGATTCTTCTTTGATCTTCCTACTTTGCTTCGAAGTCTGTTTTCTAGATGGTCCAGCTCAGGTCTTGTCCGGATGGGACATGACTCATGTTCTCATGCATACCCCTGGCATCTCTAATCACGATTTCAGTGAAGAGCTTAGAAGGCTATTGTATACCAGCATCAGACCATGACTGCTTCAGGTTTAGCATAGTTGACAATGGCTGGCAGCTGCAGGATTTTCCAAGAGGAACGTTCTGCAAATGGTAGAACATGCCCTTTGTACAACAGAAGCTACCCGTTAAATCCTCCTTTGCAGACCCCCCTTGCTTTTTTTATCCCTATTCTGAAAAGTTGGAATGTGTCTCTTAAGCCTTAGGTACTGGCAGTGACAGATTGTACTTATTTAGGCTCCATGATCACTGCAGAGGGTGATGCCTGCTTCTTGGGAGGAAAGCAGTGACAAACCTAGACAGCATCTTAAAAAGCAGAGACATCACCTTGCCAAGAAAGGTCCGCACAGTCAAAGCTATGGTTTTTCCTGTAGTGATGTATGGAAGTGAGAGCTGGACCATAAAGAAGGCTGATTGCCAAAGAATTGGTGATTTGAATTGGGGTGCTGGAGGAGGCTCTTGAGAATCCCCTGGACCGCAAGGAGAACAAACCGATCCATTCTGAAGGAAATCAAGCCTGAGTGCTCACTGGAAGGACAGATCCTGAAGCTGAGGCTCCAATCCTTTGGCCATCTCATGAGAAGAGAAGACTCTCTGGAAAAGCCCCTGATGTTGGGAAAGTGAGGAGGCAAGAGGAGAAGGGGACGACTGAGGATGAGATGGTTGGACAGGGTCATCGAAGTGACCAACATGACTTTGACCCAACTCAGGGAGGCGGTGGAAGACAGGAGGACCTGGTATGCTCTGGTCCATGGGGTCATGAAGAGTCGGACACGACTAAACGACTAAACAATGACAACTGGCAGTTAAGAGCTTTAAGATGAAATACACCGGTATTCGTGGTCATCCTCTTTTGCCCCACCTACTATAGGAAGAGCCTGGGAAATGAAACACTTTGTATGTGAAAAACTCTGGAAAGGGTTGCCGTAAGACAGAATTGACCCGACAGTGTTCTGTTTTTAGTAACTGGCTGGTGGCTTGGCGCGCGCGCGCGCACACACACACACACACACACACACACACACCAGAAGAGAATGGTAAACATGTAAATACTCTTATAGCTAGAAAACTCTGGAAAGGGATGCTATAAATTAGGATCAACTTGACAGCCCATAATTATTTTTAATCTTTTGAAAGCAGCTCTTGAAAACCTGTCTGGAACAGAATTTAGCCCTTGGTTTCCTACAGTCTTGGTGCAGAGGCTAGTCTCAAACCGATCTCTGTGCATTTGCACAAATTGTATTTGCCGGTCGGAGGGGAGTAATACTGTCGTCAAACTTTTTCCTTGGGGAGAAGCTTCTTGGTATCCCGATCATTGGAGCTCCGGTTTTCCGCAGAGGAGAGCGGGTTGATCGGTTTATTCCTGTTATAATGTAGTACAGTGGGGTCTTGACTTGAGAACTTAATCCGTATTGGAAGGCGGTTCTCAAGTCAAAAAGTTCTCAGGTCAAATCTGCATTTCCCATAGGAATGCATTGAAAACCATTTGATCCGTATCTGCTCTTTTCCGTCCATAGAAATTAATGGGAAGCTGCTATTCCGCCTTCGACCACTAGAGGGGCATATTTTGTTTCTTTTTTTCTTAGGTCAAGAAGTTTCAGGGAAGGCAGGGAAAATACAGTCCAGGCAGGACAGTACCAGGCAGTCCAAAGACTGTCTCCCAATCCACTCTCTAAACGCTGGGAGGAGTGAGGAAGCAGACAGGCACCCTTTTCACTGGCCAGCAGTGAACTGAAAGTTCACATTTTGCACTTTCCCTGCCTCCCACGTGGTTTTTTTTTCAGTTCTTAACTCAAATCTAAGTACTTAAGTCAAGTCAATATTTTCCTATGAGAGCGGTTCTTAAGTCAAAATGTTCTTAACTCGAGCCGTTCTTAAGTCAAGACCCCACTGTAATACATTTCATCGAGGTGCGCGCACCGTAATCTTATTATTTCTCTGCGTGACTGAACACCATCTGAAATGTTTAGATACACAAAAGCAGAGTTTACCTCTCGACCTGGGGTGGGAAAAAGGGGAGTAACGAAGGGCATGATCATACTCAGGTCGCCCCTTGGATTTCTATGGCAGCTAATACCTGAAATAACAGGGTGAGCAAGAGCTTTTAATTAACCACTCTGAAGGCTGTGAATTCTTGGTCTCCAGCTATTTTTCAAGGCTTTGTACTGCCCGGATCTGGCTTAGCCCTCGCGAATGAACAACTAGCACACACCCAAACACACACACACACACACACACACACACACACACGTTACCACTCTTCTCGGTGGCATTCCGGGAGGCAGGGGGTGGGGGCCGTATTGCTGCCCTTGAAATTCTTCACACCAGGTTAATAACAAATCTGCTAGGCATTTTGTGCCGCACAGGAAGGAAATCTTAAGGCTTTTTAAGTAGGTATGTTTTGCAAATTAAGTGCTCTCTATTGCCAAGACTTGAGATGCCCTGGGTGGGCTTTTTCCCTTTCTGCTGATGTGCCTGTAACTTTTATAACTCCACCACCTTTTTTCCCCCCAGCTTCCCTAGCTGTTAGTTCGTCATTGCACTCTTGAGATGGCAAAATACCTCTCTTGCTCTGCACGAGATCTGCTAGCCGACAAATGCTTCTTCTACCGTATTTTTCCATGTATAAGATGATACTTTTGTCTAAAATCTTTAGACTAAAAATTGAGGGTCATCTTATACATGGAAGTAAGGTAAGGAGAGAACAAACATAAGTGGAGGGGAATGCAGGGATCAAAGTGATCCTGCAGGGCTTTGATCCCTGCTTTCCCCTCCACTTGCTAAGCCCCACTTAGACTTCTTAATTTTGGGTTAGAAAAGTGGGGGTGTCTTATACATGGGGGTGTCTTATACATGGAAAAATATGGTAGTTTCGACAGAATTCCCCCCAGCCAGCATCCTGAAATCTCTTGGTGGCTGTATTCTTCAGAAACTGAAGTTGAATGCCCAGAATTGAATCCAGACAGTCTTGGGGTCAAACTAGACAAGTGGCAAAATAAATGCCATTGGTCAGTAGCATTTTTTTAAAAATCCCTCCCATGGTGTGATATCTGAAAAAAAAATACAAAGCTGGGCAGTCAGACTTGCAAATGAAGCCTGTGTTTACCTTCTGTGGACCAATCGGAAAACAATGCTTGCTGTACGGCCGATACAGAGAAAAAGTTTTAAACGCGCATTGGCCGAAATCCTGTTGCTTAGCGCAAATTACAACTAGAGTAGGCCCATTGATCGATGGAAGCTACAGTACTCCAAACTAGGCAGAGGCTTTTTGCTGCCCTGAAGCACAAAACCCCACAACTACCCTCTCCGTCCTTGGCAGTACACATAGAGTAATCATAAATGGAGTAATTAACAAATTGGCTGCCTTTTTGGTGACATTCTGAATGGCAGCGACAGGTTGACCTAACGACAGGACTGGCTTGGTAGATGACTCGGATTGGCAGGTTTTGGGGACTAATTAAAAACAAGATACTGGAATTCAGAAGCCTGCTGCTCATCATCCTAGTGAAGATAATTAAGAGCTAGATAAACCAGTGGTCGGCTTCAGTCCTGCAAAGGGCACCCGTCTCTCTTCCTTTCCAACCCTTCTTTTCTTTTATCCCTTGTTCCCCAGCATATACTGTATACTTCCTTCCCTCTCTGTTCTGTCTTCCATCTATTGTTCCCTTCATTATCTATTTTAGAGTGTACGCACCTTAGAAATGGAGATCTATATGTTTTGCTTTTACCACTCTAAGGGTATGGTTACACTACTACTACTACTACTACTACTATTTGTTGTTATTGTTGCTGCTGCTGCTGCTGTTATTAGTTTCATTTATATGCCGCATTTCTCCCAACAAGGGATCCAAAGCAGCTCACAACATTAAAATTGGCACAATTAAAAACACAAAATAAGTTAAATATTAAAAGATAAATTAAACAATATATAATTATATAATATAACAATATAACTATAAAAATGAATCGGGAGAAGGAGCGAGGTTTTTGGAGTTGGCTTGGAGTCATGTGGTAGCCATGTGGTTTTTCGGTCAGCGTCTGCATTCCTTGGGAAAACTATTAATCCGTTTTTAAACAGTGTTCTATATTGGTTGAGGGGGCCTCCATGGGCTCTTATATTTGTTGTATCATGCTGATTGCCTCTCAAAGCCGCTAATTGTTACTGTGGTGTTATTTTTAATATTTATTTATTATTTCATGCCATCTGGCGTAGTGCTAACTCAATATGACAGAGGGGAAAAATCAACATACCCTGTTTCCCTGAAAATACGACCTAACCTGAAAATAAGTTCTAGTATGATTTTTCAGGACGCTCGTAATATAAGCCTTATTGCAAAAATAAGCCCCAATTCAGTGAAACCCCGCCCTCTACCCTTGTGCAGCAACCAGAAGATAACACGAATGTATTTGAATAAATGTAAATTGTTGTACATGGGAAAAAATAAAATATCCCCTGAAAATAAGCCCTAATGCGATTTTTGGAGCAAAAATTAATATAAGACCCTGTCTTATTTTTGGGGAAACAGGGTAGATTTCCTTGCAGCCAGACACATGTAAGACAGACAGAGAGAGAGAGAGAGAGAGAGAGAGAGAGAGAGAGAGATTGAAGGAGGGAGGGAGCAAGAGAGCAGGTTGAAACTGACTAAAGACATTGACTAGATCAGCCTTTTTAGGCTTGCAAAGGAGGGGGCGGAGAAGGAGAAGAGCGGGGGCTGGTGAGCACACCAGTATGTGGCGAACCCCAAAGACACAATTTACGTTGAGAGAGGCATTCACATATGCCAAAGTGATTAAAAATAAATCGAAATAAATAACTCTCTTACAGCCAAGTAAAATACCTCACTTGCCATTAAAAAAAGTGTTTCCCAGGCCAAAAACGCACCCTTGCTTCCATAAGCATTGTGTAGTCACCTTTTAAAAAATTGATTTTAAAAATGCAAAACCCGATTCAAATACATGTAGCTGCAGTCTAAGACAGGTGAAACCAGTGGCTGTAAAACATCAGAACTGCCCCGCATTTGGGCTGAAATGCAAACTCCAGATTTACTTCACCATCAATAGGAAAAACTTGGTTGTATATTTGAAATTGCTAACAGTCTGCCCAGAAATCTGGAAACACCAGCCACCTGCTCTGATTTATCTATTTACTCAAAATATTTACATCCCACCTTTCTATTTGAAACTTCCAAGGCAGCTAACATTAGAAAAAATAAGAACAAGTGATTAAACATAATGTGTTAACTCTAATATGCCAGGCTAAAAGGGAACAAGTAAAATCCCTGTTTGCCTTGAATGGAATTAAAGCCGCTCAGAGTGGTTGCATAGACCAGATGGGCGAGATATAAATCAAATAAATAAATCAAATAAATAAATCAAATAAATCAAATTACTACTACTACTACTACTACTACTACTACTACTACTACTAATACTAATACTAATACTAATACTAATACTAATACTAATACTACACAAACAACAACAACTACTACTACTACTATTATTATTGTTATTATTGTTATTATTGTTATTATTGTTATTATTATTATTATTATTATTATTATTATTATTATTATTATTATTATTATTATTATTATTATTATTATTATTATTATTATTATTATTTCCTGACCCCAAGTGAATTCCATTTTGTCGAGAATTAGCAGTAAGGGGTAGGTGTGTCCTTAAAATTAGAGTCTGGGTTGTACTTTTGGAAAATATAAAAATTCTAGTCTCTGCCCTAAGCAGAGTACTTCACTTCTGCATTTCATCTTCACAGTTCCCTGTGAAAATGGCACAGGACATTACTCAGCCTTGGGGACCCGAAGGTCCATACACGTTTGCACGCCTCCGTCTCCTCCAGGCAAGAAAACAGCAAGAACAAATGTTCTGTTTGGTCAGCTCAATCATCTTCCTTACTGGGTGTCTGAAGCCACTTCTTCTCTCCCCCCCCCCCCCCCCCCAAATAACTGCAGGGAGTCGGTTGCAAGCTTCGGCTCCTTCTAGTGGCCAGTTCTGGTAACTTAATCTTTAGTAATATATTTCCAGGATTTTTCTTTTGATCTTTTTAATATTTTCAGACCGTGGTTAAGGGAATCAGTGAATAACGATCCCACAGATATGGGGATCCTTCTGTATAGAAGCCAACTGAAGGCAATTAGACCAGTATTTTCTTTGTGCTGCATTTTTCACTGTCCTTTTGATATTTGTTGCGTCACAAAGAGACCTGATCTTTTGTCATGAGCGTATGGTATGTTTTGTTTGGCTGGCAGGGTCTGTGATTTTATTTTATTTTTATTTTTTAATTTTTTGTAGCATTTAGTGTCTCATTATTTTGTCTTGCTTTTAGCTTATGTGATCACTTGTATCAGTCCTCTGGGGGCAGTTGCTGTTTGATGATATTGTATTCACAAAGGCTTTCATGGCTGGGATCTGATGGTTGTTGTGGGTTTTTCGGGCTGTTTTGGCCATGTTCCGAAAGTTATTCTTCCTAATGTTTCACCAGTCTCTGTGGCCGGCGTCTTCAGAGGACAGCACTCTGTGCTCTGGTGTAGTTGGCTTGGGAGTGAAGTATTTATGGCTGTGAGATAGGCTTTTGTCCTTTTCAGGAGATAGGGTGGTCAGCGTGTTTTTGTTGTGGATGTATTGTCTCCCACTTATCACAACAATACACCCACAACAAAAACACACTGATCACCCTATCTCCTATTTATTGGAATGTTTATTTATTTAAGTATCGAACACCACCCATGTACGACCAAAATCGTGCTGCTCGGATCCATGCGATTCAAGGGAGAACTGGATGGCTGAGCAGATCTGCGGTGGGGGGGGGGAGATTTAATCTCATCCTTGTTCCAGATCAGGATACCTTGAAGAGTAACAGCCAAAGTTGCAGCAGTTAATAAAACGCAAGCTTATGGGGCAGCAGTATATACAATTCTTCGGAGTCAGCCCTATTGAATCCATTGGGGTTCGGTTGTGTTTCGACATGCACAAGATGGTTTTTACCATGCAGAGGATGCCGAATGACTCCTCTGGGTTGGCAGGAAACCCCCCCCTTTCTTCCCAAGAGCTGTGGGTGGTGAGCAGTGCCTGTTGCTCCTGGAAAGATGGACGGACTGGACTGCCGATTATTCCCAAAGAAGGTCCCTCGTCTGTGCATGTCATGTTTATTTCTTCAGCCACTTGCTCGGAGCAGCTTTCGTCTTTTCATCGGCTCTCGTCTTTTGTCCTGTGATTACTTATGCAAACGGGTGTTGCCGTGTTCCCACCCCACCCACCCCCATAATGGGGATGTTGTTTTGGAAAACAGAACAGCCTACAATTATCGTATTATTGGGACAAAAGACGGGGGGGGGGAGGGAAGGGGAGAGACTGTGTGCTGTTTTTCTCCTGTTTTGCTTTTCTGCTGAAATCAGAGGGGTTTGTTGATCTCCTCCTTACCTAGCTGTTCCTCCTTTGGAAACAGGATTTTATATTTTATAGTTCTGTATGATGCGTGTCTCCTTGAAAACTGGAAGTTTAACGGCAATCCTGCGGTAATATGGCATTATCTCTGTAGTTACACTCAGAGCTTTACAATTTTCCTTTTTCGGGACTCTCAGGAGCCCTGGGAGAGATAATTGCTGGGGGATAATGAGAGGAGAGCACAAAAAAACAGTCTGAAGGTCAACCTCAAAAAAAGTAAGATCATAGCCACTGGTCCCGTCACCTCCTGGCAGATAGAAGGGGAAGATATGGAGGCAGTGACAGATTTTGCTTTCTTGGGCTCCATGATCACTGCAGATGGAGACAACAGCCACGAAATTAAAAGACGGCTGCTTCTTAGGAGGAAAGCGATGACAAACCTAGACAGCATCTTAAAAAGCAGAGACATCACCTTGCCAACAAAATTCCGCATAATCAACGCTATGGTTTTTCCTGCAGTGATGTATGGAAGCGAGAGCTGGGCCGTAAAAAAAAGCTGACTGAAGAATTGATGCTTTTGAATTGTTAGGTGCTGGAGGAGACTCTTGAGAGTCCCCTGGACTCCAAGGAGATCAAACCTATCCGTTCTGAAGGAAATCAACCCTGAGTGCTCACTAGGAGGACAGATCCTGAAGCTGAGGCTCCAATACTTTGGCCATCTCAGGAGAAGAGGAGACTCCCTGGAAAAGCCCCTGATGTTGGGAAAGTGTGAAGGCAAGAGAAGAAGGGGACGACAGAGGATGATGAGATGGCTGGACAGGGTCACCAAAGCTACCAACGTGAATTTGACCCAACTCTGGGCGGCAGTGGAAACAGGAGGGCCTGGCGTGCTCTGGTCCATGGGGTCATAAAGAGTTGGACACAACTTTACAACTAAACAAAAACAGTGGGAGATGTTGTCCACAAAGACTGAACTTCTTGGACTGTTCAAGAGTATGGATTAAAGCAACATCCCTCCAACACCAATGTCAAGAAACATAACATTTTGGAAATGTTGGAGCCATGTGGCGGGAGAGAGTCTCACACCAGGATTTTATTTAGCCTTTAAAAAATTTGAAATTTTGAGGTAGAAATCATTCAGTCGTTTCTTATCGTGCCTAAACCTGTTTTATTGCCTTAAATCATATAATAGGCATTATTTGTTGCTTAGTATATAAAATTGTAGTGTTTTAAATTCAGAGGGATGCCACAAATCCTTACTCAAAAGAAAGACCTTTCAGATCTAGTAAACCGATGCCTGAACCATCCCTACAAAACTTTAGTCCCTCAAAACTTTACAGATCTCCTGGGGGAAAAATCAGAAGCCTGTGTTCATCCCAGCTGGTGTTTAGCCCAAGAAAGGGTTAAGTCCAGAATGAAACCAGATCATTACTGACAATCCTATCAAAATGCCTATGAGTATCAAAGTATAAGTGTTTCTACTGTTGTAGTAATTCCAGGCATGAATAGTTTGTTCAGTTTTCCAATGTTTCACCCCTTTCTCTCTCTGTCCTCTTCTAAAAAAAAAAGGTCCACTGTCATGTCAGGCTATCCATATCCCCCTTGGAAAAAATAATAATAAAACAGACAGGGCAAGGGTGGGTGAACCTCAATGCAATGCGGCCTTAAATTCCACCCTTGCCCCCCCCAAATTTTTTTGGAGCCTAGACTCTTTTAAGGCAGGCATCAGAGTTGGAGCTGAAGGCAAGCCAGCCTTATTTAAATATAAATTTAAATACCACGTAACTTTACATTAATATATTTTTTAACAAGTCAGACCTGGAATCGATGCAGATTGGCAACGTGACCGAGCCCTAATGCTAAGCAAAACTGAAGGCAGCAGGAAAACAGGAAGAACCCAGTGTGGGATGAATTAACTCCATAAAGAAAGCCACGGGCTTGAGTTTGCAGGAGATGAGCAGGGACAGGCCATTTTGGCAACTGCCCATCCACAAGCTTAGCAGAAGTTAGAGGAAACCTGATGGCACATCACAGACGCTACAACTTTGATTGCTTTTTCTGGAGTAGTGACGTCTCTTTAATTCAGCTGGCTAATGCTGTACATAATAAAGATATACTGTACAGTATAAACGTCCCGGAAGGGGGGGGGAGAGAAAGGATTTGTAAGGAAGGGCTCCTTTTACTATAACCCTGCAAAATCAAAAAGGTTTCTTTCACTCTCCTCTGAACATGAAGGTGGGGTGGGATTAAACGAACAAATAACTCCAATATGAATCTCAATCAGCATCAAAGGTGGGGAAAAAAATTATTTGCCTTCCTTTTTTTTATGGCTGCATGAAATCTCTCAATGCGCGCTTTCAGCTGCAGAAACCAAGTGGCTTTGGAGCAATGAGGGAGGAGCTGGTTAAATATTGACTTGTTGGCTTAGTTATGTTTTGTAGATTAAATTCTGCCCGTGTTCGGCCAAAGACAACAAAAGCATTCTGGATGGGGGGTGGGGGTTTTTTGTAAATCAGGATGGAAAAAAACCTCTTCCTTGCAAAAAGCATCGAGGAAATGGGCTTCCAGGCCAAAAGAGCTGTCTGGAAATGTCACTTCAAATCTGTTCCGCTGTGATGGTGAAATAGTATCACGAATGCAGAATCGAAATAATGCAATGGCTTCTTTTTTTAAAAAATTAATAAAGCCAAGAAAATTTTTCTAAAAAAGCTTGTCCGTGTGATTTGATGGAAGAATCTCTTTTTTCCTGCATACCTTAGAAAGTACAGTAAAAGGTTGGTCTTTCAGTAATGAGGAAGCACCTGTGAATCATTTCCCAGGATGCTTCGCCAAAGTACGTAGTTCTTTACCATCCTCCCCCCAATCTCTGTTTCTCAGTTTATGTGCAAGAAATGACCGTAACGTTTCCGGTTCCTGCGCCTGTTTCTAAGATGTGTCATTATAGCGAGTGGGGGATGTCAGAGGAAGATGTTGCATGGATAGGAGAAGCAGCAAAAGGCTCCTCTTGACGTTGTGATGTGCGGGTCCTGCTACTGGCCTGGTTGCGTTGTGAACTGAGGGGGTGAGATCTCTCAAGCCCCTGTTTCCATTATTCTGGCAGCAGAATAAGACTTACGACGATGGTGATCATACCGTATTTTTCACACCATAAGACGCACTTTTTTCCCACAAAACGGGGGTGGAAAGTCTGTGCGTCTTATGGAGCGAAGAAAACAGATTATATTTTCCTGTTTTCTTCTCCTAAAAAATTGGTGCGTCTTATGGAAAGGTGCGTCTTACGGAGCGAAAAATACGGTAATAACAACAACAATAAATTGTTGTTTCTGTTGTGAGCCTGCCTTAATTGTTGCACGCGTACAACAGGAGTGAAGTCACAGGTCACAAAGTGGATACATTGGTTCTTTCCCTCTTTTTTTGGTGGCAACTACAGATAGCTGATAGGAAATACATCCAGCCAAATTATATGGCCCTCCCACCCACCTCCAGATGTTATGCATTCATTCGGTTGGATCATGTAGACAATATTGTGTTCGGTGGCATCACGGTGGGATTTGCGTTCCCCTCTGCTGACCAAAATGAAAAAATTGCCTGCAAAAGCTTCCTGTGGCTTTCCTGTTCTTTGCTCTAATAATAGGATCGACAGAAATTTTTACTTTTATGTTTCAGCGTTATTAGGAAGAATTTATTTTCGCATGATACATGCGTCCCTGCCGTACCTGAGGCTGCAACTAAAGTGGCAAGATGAATCAGAGTAATTCGGATTTGCTGCAGTTTGAGTCACAGCTTACCTTCCATTTTAATTCACAGTTAGTGATCACACAGAGGGTGCAGATTGATTTGGAGTCAGTGTCTACACATGGATATGGTGTCATCCGCATTTCAGCTGATAGTCTTCCTTCCTTCCTTCCTCTGTTCCCACCTCTGCCAATCTTTTATGGTTCACCACCAAGCCCATCTAGACCAAAGTCTACTCTGGGTGACTAACAATAAAAAAATGGAATAAAAACAATATAAGCGCACTTATTTTTTTTATTTAAGCACATTTTTTAATAAGCACACTTTAAGCACACTTTTTTTTTGCTTTTCTTGATCCTTTTGACCCTCAGCCAACATAAACGTGCAGCCTGAGGGGATGATGGCCTATTGCAGACCACGTTGAAGAAGGCTGTGTTGTGTGTTAAAAGCTTCTTTGTATGATTTGGTGTTGTTGGTGTTCCTGTGTATCACCGGGAAAGTTCCATGTCATGGTGACGGTGCCATAAGCTTTGTGGCCGGGATGTATCCAGAAGCGTCTCCTAGGAGGAAAACCTAAGAATGTCATAGTGTGTGTGACGCATGAGAGTGGCAAAATGCAATTTTATAAGTAAATATATATGTGCATGTTATTGAAAAGTAGCTTCAAAATGAGGGGCCTTGTTTTAACCTATTTTATCTTCTCCCATTCCATTTTTTAGCACCCATAACCAGGCCCGGTGAATGAACAGGGAACGTTTGGAACCGTAGGAGGGGCTGTGTCGCAGCCGGCGTTTTGTACCTGCACCGGCTATTTCAAGTAAATAAAACCACTATCCTGTCTTGTGTGCGAGGGAGGGCTAAAGACACCCTGGCCGAACCTGCAGGAAGGGTGGAAGCCACCGAACACCGGTTGAAAATTCTGTAATATTCAGATTCAACCCCTTCTAGAACTTCATGAGCTGCCCCACTTCTTGATGTGTCTGCGTGTAAAGAAATCATTGAGTATGAAGGAAGAAACTTCTAATTCCTCCACGGAGCTTCTTCCCATCAAAAGGACCAGAACAGAGTCAGGTTTGGCTGGATCCCGATGACATGGCCAGCTATGGGTTTTTGCTTTATTTACTTCAGGACCCCTCCCTCCATTTGTGAGTCCCCAATAGAGTAGACCCACTGAATTGGTGGAACTTGCAGATGTGTCGATTGAACCAAGTTCCCCTTGGTCCTGCTTCCGTTGGGGCTAGAAATTGGCTTTAAAGCCCTATGGCGCAGAATGTGGGTCTGTTACCCCACGCCTCTATAGTCGTAGCGTTGAGCCCTTCCCTATTTTGCCAGATGGCTCTCGTGAGATGCTACAAATCCTTTTGCCCCCTGGTCTGTAGTTTATTTATTTAATTTATTTAATTTATATGCCGCCCACACTACCCAAAGGTCTGTAGCTGATAGCCCTCCCTCTTCCAAAGGATCAGGAACGGTACTCAGAAGCTTGTCCAGAACCCCAGAGCCCTATACAGATAATCTCCTCCCACTGATTCACATGATTGAAATAGTTGGGGGGGGGGGAGAACATGGGAATAGAAAAATCACCCAATGGTTTCGAGGGTGTGGGAGTGGTGTTTTAGCCGCCCAGAGTGGTAGAACATACCAGATGGGCGGGGTATAAATCAAATAAATAACAAATAATAATAATAGAATGTTCCTCCCCCCCAATTTTTTTCTTTTTCTGACTTTTTAAAAACTTTTTATTTACTTTCAAAAACAACTCAACTGAGAAAACTATACTTTAAGCAATGCCTAATAACAAAAAACAAAGTACAATCATAACTCAGATTCACAGTGTAGCCCGCCAGCCTGGGGATTAACCACCCACCCACCTAATTTTTAATTATCAACTTATTTTGTTTTCATTTATGGAGTGTGTATCTCTCCCGAAATAGAATGATTCTTGTGTCGGGGATATAACCTGTATGTTTACAAAATGCATATGTTAAAAAAATCATTCAAAATGTCATGAAATCTATTTTCGTTCCATATTCCTTTTTTTTAACTTTTAATTCACCAGTTAGTTTACCTTTAACAGCCAAATTCCACATTTTATTGTACCAGTCCTTCATATTTTGCAGAGTATTAAGCACAAACAGCCTCCTTAGGTTCTTTCACGCTGTTTGCACCGGGTAAAACTGGGGTGGTAAAGGGGAGACATTTCACTGAGTAGACCCAGCATGAGACAGAACAGGACCGCGAAACAGAGCCCTCAGCCAGCAAGTATTTGCGGGCATGTTGAAGCTATATGGGCTAGGTTGCCTGTCCCACAACTGCCCTCCACCAAGCTACCTGACTATCCTCAGGTCTAGTGGAAGATTCTAACTCAGTGCTTCGCAACTTTGGGTCTCCAGATTTTCTTGGACTTCAACTCCCAGAAACCCTGGCCACTGTAGCGAGGGGTGAAGGCCTCTGGGAGTTTTAGTCCAAGAATCATTATTCTAGCCCTTTTTAGGTATTGATTGTGCAGCTCAGCATTCTGGAGAGGGAGGATTGCTAACCCCACCTCTTTCAATCATTGCTTTCTTCATGCTTTCAGCATTGGCCAGAATCCAGTTGAATAACTGTGTAGACATTACGCCTGTTGGCATAAATTTCAGCAACTAATTGCCATAACTGGAGAAGTCAGTGGCCTGAATCTTGTTGCGTAGTTATCCCAGCAGAAGGGAAATGATGTAACTCAGAAGTCCCCAACCACTGGTCCGCGGCCTGTGCTAGTCCATGGCCTGAGCTGAACTGGGCCGCGGAGACAGACCTCCCGTGTCCCCCTCCCTGCATGCACCCACCCTGCATAGCTGATTTGCACATGTGCGCATGCTCCAGTGCACCCGTGCAAATGCTGCGCTGCCATTTGCACATGTGCATGAGTGTGCATGAGCACAGTGCCGCCGTTTGCGCATGTGCACGCACTCGTTCACGAGAGAGAGAGAGCACTTGTTGGCTCATGCACATGAGTGTGGGGGATGCCCCGTCTTCCCCAGCTGGTCTGTGGGGTGAAAAAGGTTGGGGGACCCCTGATGTAACTCACAGAGGCAAATTGCTGCCAATTAATGAGTCTCTGCTTGGATTCCTTATTCAATGGCTTGGCACATGACCAGGAATCCAAGAGGGGACTCATTAATTAGCAGCAATTTGCCACTGCGGGTTAAGTCATTTCCCTTTTGCTGGGATAACTATGCAACAGGATTTGGGCCCTTATCTGTATTTCTTGTTGCATGTCTTGCCACACCATTGGTATGCTGCTGATTTCTTAGCTAGTGACGGTTTGCTGCTACGATTCACACTGATGGACCGACGGTGGCAGGCCCTCAAGTCTTAAGAGATTCTTGCCTCCATGTAGGTTCTCCATGAGATCAAAATCTGTGAGAAAGCAGCCTACACACAACGTCTTCTCTTCAGATTCCACCATGAAAGTGTGAAGAAAGGAGAACCAGAGCCAGGCCAGGTGGCGCATTCTTCCTGTAAGCATGTTCACAACACAAAATTGAGTAGAACCAGCAGAGCTTCCATCACGACACCACAGCAGGAATAAGATGCAACGGCCAATCTAGAACGGGGGGGTGATGGCAAGGGGTGGCACCATCTTTATTGCTTCAGGCAAGAAAAGGGTTTCAGCCAGCCCTGGGGAGAGGATGATGTTTTGAAGAGAACGCAATAGGAAATTCTGAGGAGAATCTCTTCTGAGAAGTTTTGCCTCAGTTAATACCTTGGTTCAGTAATCAATCCTAATGGGGACTACGTATAGCCAAGAAATCAGAGGAAGACTGAGATTTTGGAAGGGTAGCAAAGGAAGGAATTAGAAAAGAATCTCAAGTCTAAGGATGTGTCACAAGAGACCAGGATCATCCACACTCTTGTATTGCCAATCACTACGTGTGGATGCGAAAGCTGAAATAGCAAAGAAAGAAAACATAATTAATTCACTTAAAGTGTGGTGCTGGGGGACAGCTTTGCAGATACCCTAGACTGCCAGAAAGCCAGAAAAGGGGGTCCTGGAGCAAATCAAGCCTGAACTCTCTCTGGAGGCAGAAATGCTGAAACGGAGGCTGTCCTGTTTTGGGCACCTCGTGAGGAAGCAGGATTTGCTGGGAAAGGCAATCATGCTAGGAAAAGTGGAAGGCAGCAGGAAAAGAGGAAGACGGGATACAAGGTGGACAGACTCCCTAAAGGAAGTCACAGGGTTGAGTTTGCAAGACCAGAGCAGGGCAGCTGAGGGGAGGACACGCTGGAGGTGGCTCATTCATGGGGTCGCCATTAGTCCGAAGAAGCAACTTGACGGCACATAACAACACAAGTACCAAATGAAATAGTATTGTATTTGTTAGGTCATACTGCTGCGTAAAAGAAAAGTGGTTCCACGATAGGAGGCAGAACCAAGCCAGATTTTACTCCTATACAACCCTGAAAGAATTTTCTGTAATATTAAAGTTAGCTTCTGGATGTCCTTGTTTATGGGTGAATAATGGGTAAGGTTTGCTTAATATCTTCAGAGAGTAAGGGGTAATTTGGAGAAGGTGGACTTAAGTTGCACGAATGACTCAGACTTAATTCACAACCTGGGACCCCATCCCACCCCTCCCCTCAATTTCTTCTGGGACTTGGTGCCCAAGACTCGAACCCAGGCCTTGGACTCAGACCCCAAGATTTGCCAACCTTCCTGCTTATTTCATTTTTAAGTTCCTATGTGGCTTTCCTCTCTTAAAAAAAAAAGCAGAGGGACAGACAATAGGGGAAAAAATTGGTGGGAACGCTGCCCCATAACAATGGACGCCTGCAAATTCGGCAGTAGCATTATTCAGGAAAAGCCCCATTTAGATGTGCCTTTAGAATTTTTTTTTTTAAGTATTTTCTGAGAATTTTCAACCGAACACAGTGCATTTCCACAGTGCTTGGAAAAGTTCCTTTTCTGGACGACAGAATCCCGGCGCCACTGCGGCCCTTCAGAGATATAGTCCCAAAAAAAGTGGGGGTATTCTTCACCTCTCTTCTGCTACAACCCTAGAGTACAGCCCCCACGTCCATCAGCCTCATTATCTTGGCTTGGACATGGCCGGACTACGGTGTGGTTCCCGTGCGTGAGACTCCCCCCGCTGAGGTAAAAAAAAGTTTTTATAAACGGAATTTCCCACCACGCCGAAGTAGGATCCAATCTGTTGAAGGCTTCCTGTGGCTTCTCACGGATTAACACGCTCAGCGCGCGGGAATGCGTATGCTGCTCTTTGCAAGCTCATGAACTTAACAAGGATTATTTTGAGAATGTTCTGTTGTTCTCACTGTTTTGATTAACATTTCCCCCTCCTGCCTGGCGTGCGGAGAAACCGCATACGCAGCTCCCCTGTCTAAATCCCTAATGGACCACCATCCGTGGGAAGGATTGCTTCCAAGAACGAGGAAGAAATGAAACCCCAAAACAACCTTCAGAACATGGCCAAAGAGCCCGAAAAACCCACAACGACCCAAAAGAATTGGTTGGGTTGTGGGGTGGGGGAAGAATGTTTTTTTTTTAAAAAAAAAAGTTTATCCTCTTTCAAAGTGCCCAGGAACGATAAAGGAGCCACGTTGGATTTCCTCTTCTTCTCATTTTGCTACAGGGTGCACCCGGCAGGTTTTAACACCACGAAGAAGGAAGAATGATGATGTGCAATCACGGCAACAGTCTTAGGAAGGGTCTAAGTTAGGGCTGAAACAGAGAATCAGGCAGGAGGCTACAGGAACGTCTCTTGATAGCAAGTTCAACTGTGGGGTGGCTGTAAAAAAGGCCCTGCTAATTCTACTTTTAAAAAAAAGGAACGGAAACATATTAGTACCATCACATTCCCCCTAATATTAGTGTTCTATCTAGTCGCAGCTGCTTTGATGCACCGGGCTGTACAGTAAGACCCCCATATCCACAAGAGATTGGTTTTAAGCCAATGGATGCAGAAAAACGTGGATTATAGTGAACCTTACTGTAATAGTGAACTACATAACATGGTCTCTGACTCTCTCTAGTGGCCAGTTCTGGTAACTCCATCTTTAGAAATATATATTTCTATGATTTTTCTTTCAATATTTTTAATATTTTCGGACTGTGGATAAGTGAATCAGCGGATACTGGTTCCACGGATAAGGGGGTCGTACTTTACATATTGTATGCCAGCTGCATATGCGTTTGAGCTGTTATGATAAGAATTTGAGGCTCGGCAAAGCTTGTGACTATTTGCTGGCGCATACACACTTGCTCTCTGTAACTGTTTGTGTTGTGGCATGACACTGGTATGTGGATGTGTGTGTTGTGAGGATAAGCAGGAGGATGTCAATAGTTGTGTTCTACTGCACATGTGACATTATAATTCCTTTCCTGCCAGTAAATTACGTAGTTTTGTGCCAAGCTAGCCATTGTACTCTCCCCTGTTGTTTCTGTGTGGTGGTTAGTTGCCTTACGCTGACTTTTGACTGACCCATTCCCCCCCCCAAGCTGCAGCTCCCATTATAAAGGGCCCCGATTCATGCCACATTCGTCCTGACCTCTCCTGGCACAGTCAGATATGCCCCTGAATAGAGAGGCAGAGGGGTCTTGATTTGGAGGCTGTCATCTGCGCCAAGAAATACTTCCAGAGCAGAAAGAAAGGAGGCAAATGGGGGCATAGTAACAGCATTACAAAATTACAAATATTGTGGAGTTGGAAGGGACCCGGAAGGCCATCTAGTCCAACCCCCTGTTGGTCCAGGAATCCACAGCTAAACTGATGGCCATTCAGCCTCTGTCCAGGCAGTCTGTCCTCCTAGTGAGCAGTTCTTATTGTCCAGAAAATCCCCCTAATGCTTAGCAGAAAATCACCTTTCTTACAGTACAGTACATGTTGACTCCATTTGTTTGGGTCTTATCTTAATAACAGAGTGATTTCCCCATCCTCTTGCAGATTATTTTTGTCCTTTGTTTCCAGAGCTTTGATTTTGCACCCCCCCTCCCCGTTTTCCGGACTACAACTACTGGGATCCCCCATCCAACTTGGCCACTGAGTGTCGTTCAAAAAAAATAAAAGAGGAGCTTCCGAATTGTGTTTGATCCCCAGCTCTAGCAGCCGATTCCCTCTGTCTCCTTGGCTTTTGTTTCTGCTTTGACACCGAACGATCAGGAACCTGCCGGATCGTCTTCATGCATCTTTCTGCCTTTTTCTCTCTCTTCCAGTGCCACGGACTCGTGCCTCGGCCTCCGTGTCTTGCCATGGCCAAACTAGAGACCCTCTCGGTCCTCAGTGACCCCAGCTATCACGGCCAGGAGGCCTTCCGTCCCTTCGACCCCAGGCTCGCCGAACCCGCCTCCCAGGGCACCATGGGAAGCGTCGGCAGCGGCGTGGCCAACGAACAAGAATTTGCCATGAAGAGTGTCGGCACCCGGACTCAGAACAGCAGACGGCCGGACGATGGGTCCCGGAATAGTTACTCAACGAGGGAGCTCTCCAACCGCTATTCCGGGGAGGAGAAGGCCTACAAGTCTGAAAAAATCGCCAACTCCATCTTCATCAACGGGGACCTGCGGAAGAGCGAGAAAGTGAAAATGGACCTCTGTGGGAACGTGGCAGCGAATAACGAAAAGAATATGCCGCCCCCTCCCCAGTACAGAGAACCCAGTAACCCACCAAAGATATTGCCTGTCTCTGGGAAGCTAGACCAGGTGAGGTTCCATTTAACTTCTCAAAAGACGGCAACCCTCGTGTGTTGGGTAGGAAGCGTGGCGTCTACCGAGCAACTGTGGGCCTCACCCGGCATGCATGTGACGGGGCAGAGAGAAGGGGCTTCCTTCAAAGAACTTACGCTTGGGGTTCACAGATGACGGTCTTCCTCCAACTCCCAGTTTTAACACCTTGCAGGCTGTCTTTTCTCACAACCAACCTCTGCTCTACCTCCCTGGTGGTTTCCGACCCGTGAAGGTTTGTTCTGGAACTGGAAGGGAGGAAAGGATAGGAAAAATTGAGCCTCTCACCCCTGTGGGTTCATTCCGGGTTCGCCTGTGGTACTCGGCCACAAAAGGTGTGGAGAACAAACTTAGATAAGTTCAAATGGGTATTTTAAAAAAACGCATTGAGGCAGAAATGGGAGAGAACTGGATTTTAGCTAAAGGTGAGAAGATACCTCTGAACCGTGGGTCTTCTCGGAAGATGACAGGCTGTCCTTTGCTCCTGAGACCGCACCAGACCATCGTGCCTACACCCAGAAGGAGCCAAAGACCATCTGCCGGCCATTAAGAGCCTCGTGGCGCAGTGGTTAAAACGCTGTACTGCAGCTAAAACTGTGCTCACGACCTGGGGTTCAAATCCCAGGTAGCCGGCTCAAGGTTGACTCAGCCTTCCATCCTTCCGAGGTCGGTAAAATGAGTACCCAGCTTGCTGGGGGGGCAATGTGTAGCCTTTATAATTAAAATTGTAAACCGCCCGGAGAGTGCTTGTAGCGCTATGGGGCGGTATATAAGTCCAATAAATAAATAAGCAGAGGTTGGGCCGCTGTCCTTTGGACAGACCATCGTGGCAAGACTTCAGATCCTGTGTTGATTGTGAAGGTTACACCGCATAAGCTCTAATGTTCCCCCGACTCTGTGGAACTGAGTGCTGGTTTTCGTGCCCTGCTTGCCAGCTCACCTGTGGTCCCTAGCTGAGTGCTCTTTCAAGCAGGATGCAGGATTTTTTTTGGGGGGGGGGAGGCTTTTGCTGTCATCTGCAAAATATATGTTGATCAGATGGAAAGCAAGTGTGTTGACGGTACTCGTTTCCAAA
The DNA here is from genome assembly GCF_051106095.1 of Pogona vitticeps. Lineage (NCBI taxonomy): Eukaryota > Metazoa > Chordata > Lepidosauria > Squamata > Agamidae > Pogona > Pogona vitticeps. The sequence continues at coordinate 4,855,247 of NC_135787.1, forward strand.
AGCATCCATCCAACCCTGCAGTATTCCTAGGCATTTTTTCACCCCTACCAGCTCCTTCAAAGCTGGGAATCCCCTCTCCACCTTTTCCCTAAGACAGCCGTGGAAACAGGGTGTTCCTTCCCCCCCCCCCCGCCAACCTCCATGGTCGGGTGTCACCGCGGATCTGCTCTTAACTAGCTGTAAATGGAACCCAGTGCAGGTTCTGGAAATAAATGACGGGTCTAACCCATGCAGACTGTTTCTGAGAGTCCAGGGGTTTCAAACCACAGGCGCCCGAGCTAAAACTGCCCTTTCTAAGGTCCCTCTTGGGGTTCCCAGTGGGTTACGCTGCTTCCCCGAGGCTATTAATATTTGGTGGTTCTCCTGCAAAAAACAAAAGCAAGCTGTGTGGTCCTTACACAACACAAACGCTAGGGCAGAGGATCCCTTTATTGGACCACTAAACAATTTTTAAAAAACCCAACTCGCTATATATTTTCAGGTCAAATGCTAGCTTTTTGCTTGCTTGCTTGTTTAATTGTGGTCCAGTAAAGGGATCCCCTGCCTTGCTTTATATGGTGGTGGTTTCCTAGTTGTTTGTTTGTTTTGTCTTAATTGTTCATGGTTGAAATGCGTGTATTCGGGCTTAGATATTGGTAGTAGGAGTTTCCAGCTATAAAATGCCTTTGGCCTCTGGAGGATGGCCCTTGAGAATTTCCATGGAAGTGGATTTGGCCGAGAGATGGACACAAACCTCGGTTCGGAGATTTGTGCCGATTCATGCGCCTGGCATCCCAAGTGTCATGTGTTCTCTACCGCCACCTCCTAGCTGGATTCGCCCACTGACCAGTGGGTGAGCGTTCCTTTCCTTTTTCTCTTCGACTGTTCAGCCAGTCCCCGGCAGGAGCACGGGCTTCCATGCCCCGCCTCCTTGGCTGATCGCCCACTCAGAGAAGGAGGTGGGACAGACAAGCCCGTGCTCCTGCCGGGGACTGGCTGAACTGCTGAAGAGGAGGTGGGAGAAGGGGAACTTTTCTAACCAGTACGATCCTCCAAACCGAGGTTCGCGCCCATCTCTAATTTGACCCTCAAGCTGAAAAAGTTCCCCTTCCTTTCTGTATTCCAACCCCCAATCCCCAGCTACACCAAATCCCAAGCAGAGGGCAGCTTGGCATGATCAGAAAGCTTATTTAACCCACCGTGTTTCATTCGCTCTCCTCCCTGTCTTCTTCCTTCTCGACAGAGCAACGAGCCCTTAGTTAGACCGTCAGCCTTTAAGCCTGTTGTCCCCAAGAACTTTCACTCCATGCAGAATCTGTGCCCGCCGCAGAACAATGGGATCTCGGAGAATCGAAAGACCTTAAACCACACCAACAGCAATAGCCCTTCCACGGTCAAAAGCGGCCTCGAGAAGCCCAGCCTTAACAGGACTACCAACCAGGCAGGTGGACTCTCAGATTCGGGCCGCAACTCTTTGACCAGCTTGCCCACCTACGGCACAGGCTACAGCCAGCACGTTGGCCCGATGAGCGCCTCCACCAGCCACATCAACCGCATCGGGACGACCTATGGGGACAAAAACCTTGTGGGATACAATGGGATATCTACCTCGGACAGCGGCCGATCTTCCAGCAAGAGCACCTCTTCGTTCAGCCGGCTCAACCATCTCAACGAGACCATGCCTTTCCACTCTCCTTCCACCGACGACGTCATCCAGGATTTGGAGGACAGGCTGTGGGAGAAAGAACAGGAGGTCCTCCAGATGAGGAGGAACCTGGATAAGAGCGAGGCGGCCATCTACCAGGTCTTCGAGGAGAAACAAAAGATCTGGGAGCGCGAGATGGACGATCTGCGGCAAAATTACGCCAACAAACTGCAGCAGGTCTCCAAGAAGGCCCAACGAGCCCAACAGGCCCTGCAGCTCCAGATCTTCAAGCTTCAGCAAGAGAAGAAGAAGCTCCAGGATGACGTCGGGCAACTCCTTCAGCAGCGGGAAGAGCTGGAGAAGAAGTTTGTGGCTTTCAAGAAAGAGCAAGCCGAGTTCCTTCCCAAGATTGAGGAGACCAAATGGGAGGTGAGTGCTGAACGGCGTTAAGAATCCTGAGAGGCAGAGGTGGCCCTTCAGAGCTTGTCAAGGTGGGGCGGTCCGTGGTCCAAGGAGGGAGTCAACGGGAACGGTTGAGGGAGGCTCCTTCCACTCGGTCCACCAGCTGCTGGTGGATGTTGCTGAACTATATCTTGCACAATCGCTCACCGTTGGCTTTGCTTCCTAGACAGGCCAACTACATTCGGAGGGCCACATATTACCCACCTTGCAGGCAAGGTATTGAGTTTTCAGTTTCGGGTTGAATTCCTCTGGCTGCACAGCAGAAGCGCAGGGATTCAGAGAGCAGAATAGTTTCTGGTTTCCCAGATTGCTCCATCCCTTTTTTCCCCCCTCATCAATGGGCACTTACAGTCTGAATAACTCACTCTGAGACATTAGTAGGAGAAAATTAAAAAAAAGTTTTATTACTTGCAATTGAAGAGAGCAGACAAACATGGCTGCCTTCAATAGACTTCAACAGAGTCTTGAGAGGGAAAGAGAACACTCGGTAGAGAGGCGGGTCTCTCTTGGAATTCTGAGGCGGGATTGGTTAGTGCTAGGTAGATAGACAGCCGGTGCAGCCCAGAAAGGTCCCTCTTAGTCAAACTATAGGCAGTGTGTGGGGTTGTACAACAGGTATGTACCCAGTATGACAGAAGAAACACTAGTGAATTTATGGTAGGGCCCAAGGGTGGAACATCAGATTTGAAAATGTTCTCAAATGATCTAATTGTGTGTTCATCAGAATATGGTTTTCTAGCTCCTAGACTCATGTGGGTGCTTAGGCAGAGGTCTGAGTAATTAGCACAGGCTCAAAGTGCATGTTTTATCATATAGGTTACTCAGTACATGTGGACCTGCTCAGTTAGAACAAGGGGCTGCAATGGTAGGAAATAGAGAAACCCAACTGGCTGTTTCCAAAGCATTGTAATAAGCAATGGCCCATAACGGCAACCCCATGAAACCCCATCGTGGCAACACTGGGTCTGCCTTTTCTAGGGCTCTGATTCTGGGATGGGCAGAGTGCAGCTGTTCAGATGCTGTTGGACTACAGGTCCCAACATTCCTCATGGCTGGGTATGATGGAAGCTATAGTCCAATAATATTGTTCACTCTGCTCTATTTAGATAAAGCTGTTATGGATTGTATATGTGACTCCTAATAGAGGCATGGGCTTAACTGTCGATGGGGTGGGCCTCTGCTAGTCCTCCAAACTGTGTTGCGCTCTGTTTTTAACAAGCACATATATATACATTTTCGCTTTCTTCCTAGTGTGGCATGAAATCATCGTAGTCTAATACTGCTTCTGACACGCTACGGCCTCCACTCCCTGGCAAAGGGGGGGCCAAAACTCAGAATCAACTCGACAGCATGTAATTAACTGACTGATGAACTAACCAATTAATTAATTTGCATGGCAGCAGGAATTGTACCCATTTGTTCCTTGATTCATGCAACTTGTGGCGCAGTGGTTCAACGGCTGCCCTGCAGCCCAAACTGTGCTCCCGACCCGGGATTCAATCCCAGGTAGCCGGCTCGAGGTTCACTCAGCCTTCCATCCTTCCGAGGTTGGTAAAATGAGTGCCCAGTTTACTGCGGGGTGGCGGCAGTGTGTAGCCTGCATAATTAACTTGTAAAAACGCCCAGAGAGTGCTTGAAGCTTGATGGAGCGGTATATAAGCAACACGCTTTTTGCTTTTTTGTTTATAACTCAGCTATGCGCTGCTGCACAGCCCATGTCTAGCCCATCAGCCTAATGGTACAAACCATACAAGAGAGTTGTGTGTTAGTGTACCGACTAGAGATGGGGACGAGCATGTTACTTCTGGGAAACCATGCTACCAGTCTTTTTGGTGATACGGTTCATTGGTTCCCAGAGATGTGGTCCTCCAATCCGAGCCTGAATCATTGGGCGTATTGTCTTTTAGTCTTAAAATCTTAACACAAGGATGTCAGATTTCGTGATCCATAGGGTCCTTTCCAATTTGGCAGTTCTAAGAATCTAAGGTCTAAGGTGCTGCAAGAAGGTGGCAGTGGGAAACAGTCTCAGATCAACATTCTGCCTTGGGCCTCTCGGTGCATTTTTAAAAACTCTTCCACCAATGCTTCTAATTTTTAAAAGTCTCTGCCACCAGGTAGCGGCAATTGCAATTTTTGAAACGGTACCAAACTTAATTCCCTCAAGTGTGAGGACTCTCACTGATTATGGTAGGAAATGTCTCGCTGTCTTGCAAAGCAAGGAGAGAGAGAGAGAGAAATATAGCCTCATGGTTTTCACTTTGCTTGCACAAGAATCGAGAAAGCACATATTTGCATTGTTAGGATGACCTCTGTTTTTCAGAGCTGGCTTACATGTGAGTCCCCCGATTCCCCATTGTGGGAATGTATGTATTTGAATACAACGTTGTGTGGGAAAACGGGAGAAAGGAGAAGACTTTGAGGTTATTAGAAGCAGACGGAGCCAGATGGCTTGTAAGAGAGGTGAAGAAAGGAGGCGAAGGAGTCCCATAATAGGTGTGGTCCTTCGCTTTGTTGAAAAATGCAGTGTATCACCCGAGATGGTCGCTATCAGAGGCAATCTGTGGCCCTGCTTTTTCCTTTCCCTCTTTCTGCTCCTTTTCACAGGAAAGCTAGTCCTGCAGACTGCTTTGACCTGCGATATCTGCTGGTCAAGAAGAGTCTCTTTTCTTTCCTCATAATTTCAACCTGCATAGAATGTGGGTTTAAATATGTGTTTGCTCTTTTTAGAATATCACAGTGTAAACAGTGAATCAACCCTGATAGGCAAGGAATGCTTTTCATCGCAGCTGTAAAAAATGTGTTGCCTCTCTGGACTCGGAGATAAGACTCCCCATGAAGAGTATGTACTGTGTAGGGGGGTGTCCAGGAGAGGAACTCTCCGAGCTTCTGTGTTTATATCATGCCATGGAACCAGTGAAGCATCTCCTTAGAAGCAGTGCCTCCACAAAAGGGAAAGATGGTGCTTGTCCTCACGAGAGTTTCCTTCAACTTTCATTTGGTGAAGTCATTTCTAATCTGCGTTTTATCTGCTGAGTGATGTCAGACATGCAAGCACGTCACATAAAAAATGCTGCATAAAAATGCACATTGCATAAAAAAATGCTTGAAAGATGTGCATGCCTGGAGGGATAACGATAGAAGGGGGATAGAAATAGGCAGGTGCTTTAAGCCAGGGGTGGGCAATTAATTTCTATAGGGGGGGCACATTTAAAATCTGAACTGTGTTCGGGGGCTAAACCTTCCTTAAAAATAAAAGATAAGGAACTGATCAACTTTAGGCAAAAAGCTATAAATGGTTTTGATGTTCAACTTGTTCATTGAGAGAAATCCAGTCTGTCTTGGGCTTGAACAAGTGTTTGAACACCGGACTGGAGCGACAAGCAGCGGGCTGGACGGGAGCAGCTCGCGGGCCGTATGTGGCCCTCGGGCCGCACTTTGCCCAGGTCTGCTTTAAGCTATGATCTGGCCCAGAAGCTGCTCTAGAGCAAGAGCTGCTTGAGCTGTTGTCTCATGACCGTACCTTTTCTTCTAGGTGTGCCAAAAGGCAGGCGAGATCTCTCTGCTGAAGCAGCAGCTGAAGGACTCCCAAGCGGACGTCTCCCAAAAGCTCAGCGAGATCGTTGGGTTGCGCACCCAGCTCAAGGAAGGCAAAAGCTTCCTACGGGAGAAGGAGGAGCAGATCTTGACTCTGAAGGATTCCTGTAGCACCAAAAGCGTCGGCCTGGAGGTCTGCGAGAAGGAACTCCAGCGGAAGATGAGCGAGGTGCAGATGTTGAGGGAGAAACTCAGTCAGTGTGAGCTGGAGGTCTCCAACCTGAAGCAAACCTTGGCGAGCTTGGGAGGCCACCACGGCCACTTCAATAACGAGGCTGCGGAGAAAATTGCCAGAGACCCCTTGGCTTGCGAGAGCGACGAGGCCAAGATGAAGCGGCAGAGCGAGGAACATCTCGGCGCCCTGAAGAAGGAGGTGGAAAGGCTCCAGGCGGAGCTGAAGGCAGAGCGCCAGCAGCGAGAGCAGCAGGTGGCGGACTTTGAGGGGGAGCGACGCACTTGGCAGGAGGAGAAGGAGAAGGTCATCAAATACCAGAAGCAGCTTCAGCTGAACTATGTGGAGATGTACCAGAAAAATCAGGTTCTGGAGCACAAAGTCAACGAAATGACCAGCAAAGTGACCAGCCCACCACACAGCGACGAGAAGAAAACATGGACTCCCTCCAGGCTGGAGAGGATAGAGTCAACGGAGATCTAAAGAAAGGACCGTGTCATTCAAAGTATGTTTCTTCCCCTCCCCTCCTAATTACTGTGCATGCACTTCAGCCGGTGATCTTCCTTAGGAGACTATGCTATCTAACCAGCAGTGTGTGCGCCTGCACCAACCTTCTCCAACATGCTGTGGTGCTCTAGGGGTTACTCAAAGGAAAAATATATATATCTATCTATCCACAGGTGTGCTTTTTGCGATCTATGGAGGACCTGACATTGGGTTTTGTGTATGAGTGGAGATGTGTGGATTTTTAGGGGGTAGGGGGTGTTCCAGATTTTTTTTAATTGTTGTTTTAATTTTTATGAGCTCACTGTTGACAAAGGCACATGGCTAAGTATTCCATTGCCAGAATTTCTCTTCACGCTCTTCTGAGGCCGTCGAGGTTTGAAAGCAACTAGAAATCTTTTTACAAGAGTGTTGTCGTTTTGTTTTTTAGCCGTAGTGGCCAGTCAGGGTTCAACTCTTGCGGTCATGTTACGCGCAGGTCGGCTGTTTCTGAAAACGTATTTGCAGGGCGGTTCTCGTTTCATAGTCGAAGAGTCTCGGGGCACTTGAAAAGGCGATCAAAAGTTTGTTGGTGTAAGCTGCTAGGGATTCCAGCCCATTTCTTCAGCTGTATAGACTGCAACCCACACAGGCAGACTTTAATACACACGAAGGTGTCACAAATGTCATAGGAATGCAAGACGTTCCACTACAGTAAATGGCCTGGAAGCCACAAAAACTTATATCAGTAAAATGAGTTAGCCTTTAAGCTGCCATGAGATTCTGTGTTTTTTTCTGCCACAGACTCACATACTAACCCTGAGTTAGAAGCGCCCCTTTCCCCGGATCAACCCTGGATACCTTAGTCTGTGAAGCAGTTAGCGCCGATAGTACCTTGGAGAAATGCCGATCCATGAGAGAAGCCGGGACAAGTTGAACCGACTTGGATAAGCGAGTAGAACCGGGCAGGACAGATCCTGTTCTGCTCAAGGTGGCAAGGTTTTCTTCCCCTCTCTTAGAAGTCTGAGGAAGTGGACTTTTGTCCACAAAAGCTCACGTTAAAATACAGCAGTTAGTCTTTAAGCCATTAGCAGCCACAACATTTTTTTATCTTCCTTATTTTTTAATGTTTCCTTTCGTTTTGGCCCATTAGGTCTTAGAAGTGACAATCTGTCGTCAAAAGTGGAATTCCTTTCATAAGCAAGAGTTTGTCTGGTTATCCTGTGGTGAGCTCGGCTCGCTTTGGTTTTGCAATTGGTCACTTGGAGGTAAACACAGACTTCATTTGCAAGTCTGACTGCTCGGGCACCGGGCTTTGAAGGAATTCTACACCTTGAGGGAAAACATAAAAGCAAAAAATAGGTGCATAATCGGACCCAGATTGGCTTAAGAGAGGAGGAGCTTTCTCATACAAGATGGTTTTGGTGAAGCAACAGAAATGCAGGCAGACAGGAGCTGTTTACGTGTGGATATAGTTTCCGGATGAGTCACTTTAACCGGGTACACATATTTGTGATCAATTTTTTAAGCAATTGTTTTTCAATTCTTGAGACCGGGGTAGATTTTCCTTGGCAGGTTGTTTCCACTTTTCCCACACTCTTGAACTGAGTTTCTTATCTTATCTTGGTTGGTAAAAGGAATGCTGTGCAAGACAGATAAGAAACTATTATTCATGGACGTGGGATGCAACTCAAATTCCATGCCCTAAAGAGGAAACCAGGAACTAAGGCTAGGCTGGCATTTCAGGAAGATTTTAGCACTGATGTGATAATTGGAACGATAGCGGCATTCTTCTACTAACAAGGCTGCCAAATTAGTGTTGGGGAAATGGGAAAATTATATAGCCGGGCCTCCGGAAGTTCGGTGCAAATCTGCACTGCAAAGTTAATTCCATTCCAAGCTCATGCAAATGTCTGACTTCCCAGATAAGCAAGGGGAACCCATGAACACCGCCTGCAAGGCCTGTCATATCACAGTCCATATCAGATCATGGAAGTAATTACTTACAGTTACTTGTAACTGATTCCCTTGTCCAGCAATAACGTAATAACTACATTGCATTAACGTTGTAACTTAACAAAGAATCACTTCACTCCTTTTGCAGTGTGATAGTAATTTATAAAAGTTACTCCTTTAGTTACAGGGATTTGAAACCAAGGAGGAATATTGCATTACTGAAGTGCTACCTTGTGCTTAGTTATTGTTTGAGCCAACTATAAGAATTGGAGAAGAATTCAGACGTCAGGCATACATAGCTTGCGACTCTTAAAACGTCTGAGGTGTTATTTTTGATCAATGATATTTTGGTTGCCTTTAAGAAACTGGAAAGCAAAGAGATCCTCTAAAAATATCACCAAAGATTATAGTGGCACCTTAAAGTCTATCAGGTGTTATTTGTTGTAAGCTTTGGCCGACGGCAGGAATGGCACCGGATCACATGGACGGGAGTCCCTAGAAGTTATTATGCCAAATGAAACTTTTGGTGCAAACAGAATGAGATGATATCCCACTGGAAAACCTTAAATTCTGTCAAAATACATAGGTGGCTGTAACTCTTTTCAGGGGGCCTTGGAAAGATAACAATAGCAAACTTTCAAAGTAACTTTCTAAGTTCTGGTCTGTATACAGTAGTCTGATATTCCGGTTCTCGTGGTAGCCAACCAGCTGTGTCAAGGAAACTTACAAGCATCTGCTTTCATGGCCTCCTGAAATTGGGACCTTACTTCTAAATACAAAGGTCCCAATCCCTATTGCAAACAAATCCATCTCTATTCCATGAACTAGTCCAATTTTTTTTAAACCCCTATTTTTTAGCCAATAGCTGTTACCCCATTGCTTGACTGCGAATTCTGTTTGTGAATTCCATCAGTTTAGTTAGACGGGCGTCTCTTGTTTTATCTGCCTGCGTTCTGCTAGTGGCCACTTTTGTTGAGAACTCATCCTACATCCTGGACTTTAGTTGAGAGTATGAGAGAAAGGAGACACCATTTTCTCTAGGCTTTAGATGCAATAGTGTTTTCTAACACAGAAGGGACAGGATCTGATTGACAGTCACGAGCAGAGAGATCCACTGAATCAATGCGGCCTCGCTAAGTCTTGACTCCTAATACCATGACTCTCTACTCTGGATGGTTGAATTTACATCAGACTGCTCGGTACGTTCATGAAACAACCATGTCTAGGGTTTAAGGGGGAACCATAACAGCTTATAGTTGAAGCACAGATATTCTTGTGAATCTCTGACTGCAGAATGATGTTTTTTGTGGAAGATTGCAGGCTGCAGAGGCCCTTTGAACCACTTTCAGAATTCATTGTTTGCCTCCTGAATGTGAGATGGGCATTGCCTAAATTAGAGATGTTGCTTCTTAATTGGTGCTTCTTTTCAACATCTAAATAAATCGCCCAGAAGAGACTGTTCTCTAAATCGTCCTAACCTGTAATTAGTCATCAGAGAGAGAGAGAGAGAGAGGCAGGACCAGTTCTTTGTCCTTTTTAAGCCACAGAGGTTGATTCGGCAAATGACATCTTGCAAACCCAAGCAATTTGCTACCCTTTAATGGTGCCCAGAATTTATGATTTGACAGAGTAGCCTTCTTCTCTCTAATAGGAAGGGGCTGGCCATCATGAACAAGCAGTGCTAGCATCAAACTACAGGAGAATCACTGCTGTTATGTCTGTATGTGGAAGTGCTTATTAACTGAAATAGGAAGCAAATCATTTACTTATATGCTGCTACGTTATACAGAGACAAGTGTACTTGGATGTAAATAACTGTTCTGTATATGTATATATATGATTATTAAAACAAAACACGTGTACAGAGAAGGATTTTACAGTAAGAGCAGACCTTTACTGTCTAGAACCGAGTTCCTAGTAAGAAGAGAAAATCTTGGAGGCTTTTTCAAAGCCCCTCTGATCTCCTGTGGTGTCAAGGTCACTGTGTACCTATCTAAGGTTACCAGTGTTCCTGTTTTGGTGTGTGTTTTGTCTACCTGTTGATAAGTCTTGTAGGGGAACCTGAGGGTTTCGGCTATTTTGAAATGTTGGTGTATTGTTGCTTTGACTTGTGACTTGAAGCCAAGTTCACGTGAATTAGACCCTGTAAATCCCCCCCATTCCTACTTCAGAGGCACTTCCGCCTTAGAGTGATTCCCGACGAGAGTTAACCACTACCTACTGGTGTGTTGTTGACCGAAACAGCTAAGAAAAGTGACCTAAGAGGATCCACCAGTTTCCCCCCGTTGAAACAGCACTTTAAAATCTTTGCTTCCAATTCCTGGCCATTGTGACCAAAGAACTGACGGGAGGACTCTTTAGGACGGGTTCCGAACGCTATCTTTATTTTTTATGATGCTGCTGTGAAATGGGCAGATCAGAAACTTAAAAAAGCAAAACACTGTGGTAGAAGGAGCAGAGAGGCATGCGTTGTGTGGCACATGAGGTTTCTGGAAGGCCTTATTGATCCGTAGTATATCAGTTGACGTCTGCCGTGGAATCGACCATGGAATCAACCTGTCCAGGGAACTCCTTCGCTTGTTTGAATCTCCCCTTAATCAGCCTCTCGTGTTTCCCCAAATGTGGGCAGAGGCTGGCTGCACATTTTCAACCATTTCTCTTAGCATCTGCGAGGGCTCTTTGCTTGAAGCAAAAGCTCAGCTTCTCAGGTAACCAGATGCTGCACTGGATTCGTCCCGTCAGAATTCAGTGGTCCGTGATCACCAGCCACCCTTTGGAACGCTCAGCGTTTCTGATGTTGGACCAACGGGCGCATTGCACGGATGACCGATGGCTGTCTTGCCACATGCGCACGGCGTATTCTGGGCTTTGAGGTGCGTGGGGAAGAGTCAGCCCTTCTGCATAGGCGGTGTGTGAATTTGTCCAAAGTGTAAAAAGCAGACCCTTCCTTGATTAAACAGCAGGGAGGAAACTCTTGAGTTTTTGGTGCTGCATGTATGCCACTGTTATAAAATTAAAAAAAAAAACAGTTTCTGGGAAAATAACCACTGTGATTTTGAATAAGATGGGCAGCAGGCCTTGTTAATACTTTATCCCAAGAGACCATCCTTCTCCTCCCATTGTTCTCTTGTAAACTGAGCTGCTCCGGATAGTGAAACTTTAAAACCAACCTTGAATTCAACTTTTTATTGTCTCAGAAGGGACAGAACTCCAGGTTTCCCCACAGAGGTGATTTACACAAGTTTGAGTCTCTTTGTTCCCCCACCCCTACCACCAGTCCCATCCCATAAAAAGAAACTGGGAGTAATTATAGGAGGCCGGCAAGCTTCACTCCCACGACCATCACATGGTTTGGAATGGGGTTCAACAAGGAGAAACCCTGGAGCCAAACACAGCTCACCGGGACACGATTTTTAGTTTCCCACTGGGAAGCAAAAAAATAAATAAAAATAAAATAAATGCTTACACACAGACAGCCCCTGGGTGGCCATAAAGCTTTTCCAGCAATCCTCTTTCTGGTCGAGAGGGGGGCTCACTAGCATCCCCTCTACCCCCAAACTCCCAGGATCCTTTCTTCAAAATGGTACCCCAATTAAACTAGTTGCTGATCAGCAGAACTGGAGGAAGGCAGATCCAATCCACTTAAGTGAGCTTTAGATTTCCATCCAAAGGCCTGCAGGTGTGTGTGTGTGTGTGGAGAACAGGAGATCAGAAGTGTTACCTCAGCAGGTTGAGTGGGATGTGTGGGTTATTATGCCACATGCAGAACGGCATCTGTGGGCTCCACTTCCTACGGCAAAGTTGCTCCAAGAAACATCACACGTGGGGGGGTAAAATATAACACCCATTAGCTGTCCTCCTGGTGCAATAACGTCTCACACCTGCTCGCTTGGGCCTCGCAGCAACTAAAATTACACATGCACAGCTGTCTAGGCAAACCACACATGTAGACGTTTCGAGAGGGCTCACAACCCAAAAATAAACCAGGGAAGTACCATGCCCTTTTTTTTGGCTTGCCCTCCATGAAATCTCGCCTGCCCGTATGTATACATCTTGTTGCCCATCCCGCTGACCTATACTGTTGACACCTGGCCGTGGCCAGTAACACGCCATGCATGCTGCAATGCCATAGTAGGATCTATTGTGTGTATGCCACCTAAGGAAGGAAGGAGCAGGAAAAGCTGCCACATGTCATGGCTCATATATATATATATTTGCCAGCGTTCTGGGGAACGGAATTCCTGCCTTTTATGTTTGGAATACATGGAAGGGAAGGACTTTCCGATCTCAGAAGCTGAGCTGCTGCTATTACTGGCTTCCTCTGCCGTTCGTTCTCAAGCTCCGGCTGGCACAGAATGAAAATAAGCGAAGGAGCGGATCCTGCTCATTTCTGGTGTGTTTGTGTATGTGTTTCTTCTGTTCCAGGATGGAAAGGATGGGGCTGGAACGAATCCTGGTTGGTTGCCTGGGGCAGGGTTCCAAGCCACCTGCCAACAAAAATATTTTGCTCGTTAGCCACCACCCAGGCCAAAAAGCATCTGAGCAAAGACGTTCAGATGGCGCACCCACCCACCCACCCCAGGGATAAAAATATAATCAATCATTAAAGTAACGGGTGATCTCGACGCCTTGCATAATGGCCAAAAACCTGCCAGCTGAATCACATGCCTTGGTTTCTTGGTTATGTGGGCTACTAAGGAGGACGGAAGACTTTTTTCCCTGATTTCTGGGAAGTGGGGTGGTGAATCAGGCCTCTTCCAGACTGAAAATATCTTCTACTTTTTCTGTAGTTTGGTGCCAAACAAGATCGATGTCCCGGACTTCTCCAGGGGGGCGGTTCTACTACGACACTTAATGAAGCTTAAGCTTAGGGGCCCCAATCCTAGAGGAGCCCAAAAGGGACTTTAATCTATATTTTTTGTGGTGATCTGTGTCATGAAACAGCCCCATGGAAATAGACAGCAGTGCTTACCCAGACCTCGCTACTGGTTGAGAATGGGTCCCCATAATAGCTCAAACTTCAGGTGCCCCCCCCCAAAAAAGTGTGTTTGCTACTGGACTCCCTTCTGGAACAGTCCAGAATTTTGCATCTTTTCTGGAGTTTTTCTTTTTTAATTGCTAATCAAAAGTGCAAACCCTCTCCACAGATACAAACTGCAAATAAGGCAAGCCAAACTATTCCAGGTAGGAAGCGACGCTTAAGATCAACTGTGTTTTTGGGAAGAGAGAGAACTTTACATGGTTGGTAGAAAAATAACATTACGTAGTCTAGAAACCGGGGTTTGGGGGAGAACCAATGCTTTTCCTGGAAGAACTCAGTCATTCCAAAGGGAAATTGCAATTTACACATATTTGTAACGGAATCCTTCGGATACACCGATGCTAGCTCTTTTCTGCAGAAACAAAGTGAGATGTGATGGGATCAACCGATATGCATAACGTGGCAGTGTTTTAAACTAGCTGAAGGAGCTCAAAACAGTGCATGGTTTTACCAGCAATAATAACTGCCAATATACATATTCCACATTTTAATGACTGCTGTGTCTTTGAAACAAAACAAGCCCTGCACTGGCCCAGATCAGCAGTTTGGAAGCAAAACTGCCTTGATCATCTTTATTACGTATTTTTTAAAAGCTTCAACCTCTTAGTCTATCTGCTCTTACTGTGAATTTAAGCCAGAAGTGTACTAAATAAAAACTCTTAAATCTATTGTCAAGCGTTGACTGTTGATGGTTCTTTGAACTATGTCTGAGTTTTGCGAAAAAGAAAAAGGGGACCTCCATATATACACATACAGTACATGATAAAAATTGGGGGTGGGGGTGGGGGTGGAGAATTCAGCAAAATTAAATTTACTAAAATTTCAGGTGGCTCCTCTCCAGTTCTTGCATTCAAACATTGTTCAATCAACTTTGCCTTGCCGGTTATTATATTTAACAAACTGAAATAAAGTTTTTTTCTTTGTTTGTACAGCAGAAAGATCCGTTTTTAAATGATTGTTTAAACCTACGGCACATTTCAGTCTGCTGTTCTCTTGTTAATCTTCGTTGGGTTATAAAGATGATAACAGCTGATGCCTTTGGAGTCTTTTCTTAATAGTGTAAATATATATATCTATATAGAGGTCTGTGTATATATGTGTGTGTACATATATAAATATATATAAATACATTATACATGTCTCTGTCTGTCTGTATCTCCATCTGACTGCGAACGGTTTTTATTGGAGTGAAAATTTAAAGAGGGGTGGGGTGGGAAAAGAAAGGAGAAAGACACCCTCTGAAAATGTGATAGCTCTTGCTGTCTCTTTCCTCAAGAGGAACGAGTCTGGCTTTATTTTGATGGCTGGCACAATGGCTGTCATGGCAAAGGGTGTGGGCGTTCATGTGAAAGAGGATTAAGGTGCTGCAAGAAACTCTTGTGTGTGGGTGAAGACATCTTGGCATGCTCTGTGGAGAGAAGGTGGTGCACACATGCACATCCCCGTGGGCAATATCTGAGCAAGGCCACACGGTCCCACCTAGACAGCAGATGGGGGAAAGTTACTTTATTTGGATGACAGTGTCCAGAAGCCACCGGTCGGGTGGTGGGTTTCTAGGAATTGCCACCGAAGCAGATTTATCTACGTTCTGACTTGAATCTGTTCTTGTGGGAATAACATGGTGTGGGAGAAGCTGAAAAGCAACAGGAATGTCAGACTCCTACACAGACCAATTATTGAAAAAGCCATTTTCATTGAAAAGGAAGCCGGCGACCACGTTGCTGGGTGCTATGTCTCTGACAAAGGCCGCCAGCCGCCTGTTTCCGGCTCGACTCTTGGGGTCTTTCAGTCAAAGCGGCCTGAAACACGGACATTAACCAGGGACACGGATATTAACCATTCCTTCAATGTCTACCCTCATAGAAACAGCTTCGGGGAGACAATTCTGTCTATTAAACTCGTCTTCTCTGTTCGCTGTTGTCCTTTTGGTGCTCCCCCACACCCAAAGCAGCAATAATTTACATTTTTTTAAAAAAAATGTGCACCAGGTAATTATATAACATGGATCTCCCTCCTTCTTCCAGGGAGTTCAAAGTGATATATGCACAGCTGTCCTCTTTTCCACCAGTGAGTTTGGTGTCTCAATAGTGATTTGACGCTGGATCTCCAAGTCCCATCCCAACACGTTTACCACTATATACTACATTGGTTCTTGTTCACTCGTTTGTGTGGCCAATGTGGCAACTGACTTGGCCCCAGTTAAGCATTCTCAAGTGCCAGGCAACTTTTCCCCCCACTGGGAGAAGCAGTGGCAGCTCGCCCAGTATGGCGTGACCCTCCACTCCTGCCTGCCCAAAGTCAGACGGCAGCTGTATGTGTGAATGCCTCCCCGCTTTGGCGGGTGTTTGAATCTCCTTCTCTCTCTCTCTTTCTGAATATTCACTTTTAATGGGTCTTCTCATCCTGAGTGGGAAGTGGCCACCCGTCGAAATGGCTGTCCTTTCACACTTCAGTTGGCAGCTGAACTGGGTGGACCCTGGCGGGTGAAGCCGTCGGCAGCGTGGCTCTGATGAGGACAACAGACGAAGAATCGACTCTGGTCGCAATTGTTCCGGGAGCTTGTCGCAGCCTAATTAAGGCCTTTGCTGAACAGCTGATTTAATTAACAGATCTGCCCAGGCATTTCCACGGCACTTAGTCATGGTCATGTCTGAATGCTTTCGCAGAGCTGGGCTACAGGTTCGTAATCACTGCGAGCAATTTGGCCATCTTATTTTTGACAGAACCCAGCTGTAGCCTTGAGTGCTTCTAAAGTGAAATGGAAAAGCCGGGTTTAAATGTTTCGAACACAATTAAGCAGCCAATTATGGAAGTACAACACAACGGCCGGGACTTTATATACACCACAATGAACCTCAGCCACCAGGAATTTGTTGGGTTTCGAGAAATGCCCTTTAAATTTCTTTAGTAAAAAAGAGTCATTTGAATTGAGTCTGGGGCCTGGATGTAGAAAGGAATGTTTGCTGTAAGGAAGTTAACATTAAAAAATTATTTCAGTTGTGGTTACTTATTAGCTTGGCAACTGACTTGCCTTTTCCGGCCCAGGAGTTTTAAAAGTTTAAGCCAGTTTAAGAAATGTTTCAAAGGGATGCTTGAATTTCCCAGGCTGAGAAGCACGCTCCCCGCCCCCCACCAGTCCCGATAATAATTCAACCAAAGGTTGTTTACCGTCACCATCTTTCTGCACTGGCAAAAGTTTTGGTTGCTGAATTGTTTTGCCAACCATGGAATAATAAAGGCAGAACATCTTTGTACAAAATGGAGTTGCTAGGTCAGTAGCATTTCATTTCCTGAGATCTTAGGACCAAAATCTTGGGGGCAGGCCCTTATGAGGTCACAGGTATAGGTTCTTTAGCCATAATTACAAAATGCAGCAGGTCTGAAAGATGTAAATCGTACAGGCCCCTTAATAAACATAAAAGCTAATGTACATACTCCAGCAGCTAGGGTGCGCAACTTAAGGAAAGGACAAAGGTACTTCTAGGCATGTCTAAACAACTTGTACTAAAGAACGACTCTCAACAGCACCCTGTTTCCAAACCTTTAAGATAAAAAACCAGAGACCCATAGAATAACCCCCCAAAAAACTAAGCCCTTGCAATGCATGCAAAAAAAAAAGCAAGTGTCAGCTCTACAATGTGCCACCTCCTGCTTGCCAGCAGTGAGGGTTCATAAAATGAGAATCTGGGAAGAATCCTTGAACTTAATAACTTGCAAGTGATGAATTCCTTGAGATGAGGATATGAGAGAGTTTTCTCACTCGTCCTACCAGTATTCGGAAAAGGAATAGAAAGGGAAAGGAAATCACTGGCTACAAAGGTGGTGTGGACAAGAGGGATTTGGGTTTTGGGACCACGGGCTAAGCTTCCTGGAAGACAGACTGCTAGCAAGAGACGGCTTGCACCTCACGAGGACTTTGGGGAAAACGTGTTCGGCCACAACATGAAGAACTTCACCAGGAGGGCTTTAAGCTGAATTGGAAGGGAGAGGGAGACACAAGCACAGATAGATCAGGGGTGGGCAATTAATTTCTATATTAATTTTTATATTAATATATTAAATTAATATATTGTATGTATTAATATAAAATTAATTAATTAATATATAATTTATATATTAATTAATTAATTTTTATTTTTCATGTGGAAATAATTTCTATTTCCACATGAAAAATCTGAACTGTGTTCGGGGGCCGAACCAACTTTACTTAAAAATAAAATGAAACAGTGATGTTATGATTGTTTTTATTTTAAACTTGTTAATCTTCACAAATACTAAAGAGTTTTTTTTTGCGGTATGTTAAAGATAAGCAACTGATCAACTTTAGACAAAAAACTATAAATGGTTTTGATGTTCAAAACTGTCCACGGGCCGGACAGGAGCGGCTCGCGGGCTGGTATGTGCCCCACTTTGCCCAGGTCTGCGATAGATGAACCCTTTTGCACAATAAGAGGAATGGACCAAATAGTTCTCACGAGGAGTCAGTCATAACATTAACATGAATAATAACTGGATCTAAGCCTAAAAAAACATATTCTGGCACAAACTGCAGCATGTTTCAAAACACATGTTGCAATATATACTAGCACATACTGTTTTCCCACAAGCTTTTATCGGTGTTTTAATGTTGCAATTAAAATACTGATAAAAGCAATTATTGGAAAATTTCAACCTTTTCTTATCAGCCTGATGAAATATAAAGGTTTTCTGTCATTCCTCCCCAAAGGACAGCTATGTATTTCTTTTAAATATCTTTCCTCTGCACAATGCTCTCCTTAATGGAACCCCAGATTCTAATATAAATATAAATACAAGAGGATGCCAACCAACAATCTCTACACAGACTGTCGTGTGCCCTTCCTTTTAAAAAAAGCTTGAAAAAGTAGCTTTTTTGGACTATAACTCCCAGAGAGCTGTAGTCCCTCTCCCGAAAAAAGGAAAATATTGCAACCACAGTCATTTTTAGGAAGGAAATAGTAGAAGTAGTTACTTAAACACTGAGATCACTTCAGTGCAGAAGCAGAGGTTACAGATAAGCCATTGTCTTTATTGTTCCCTGACCAGACAGTAGATGTCATTGTGGCTATTCAGAAGAAAATTCCTTAACTGCTGAAATCAAGGCTGCTATCATAATTTCATTGTATGTGTATATACTTACAATGACAATTTTTTATTATTATTATTATTATTATTATTATTATTATTATTATTATTATTATTATCATCATCATCATCATCATCATCATCATCATCATCATCATCATTCCTTAATGGTAGTTTTAGAAGAAGTAGCCATATCAGTCTGTGCTAGCATATCAGGCAAAAATGATAGATAGATAGATAGATAGATAGATAGATAGATAGATAGATAGATAGATAGATAGATAGATAGATAGATAGATAGATAGATAGATAGATAGATAGATAGATAGATAGATAGATAGAGGGACGGACGGACGGACGGACGGACGGACGGAAAGACAGACAGACAGACAGACAGATAGATAGATAGATAGATAGATAGATAGATAGATAGATAGATAGATAGATAGATAGATAGATAGATAGATAGATAGATAGATAGATAGATAGATCTGCTATATTTTAATATGAGCTTTTGTGGAAGTCTCCACTTCCTCAGACAACATCACTTTAAAATATAGCCTTTTTGTCTTCATCTTAAAAGTTTTCTTTTGTTTTTGCCTGATATTCCCAATTTGCAAATCGGCTTCCTTTCCTGCACCCTCGGCCTTCAAGAGTCAAGCCTAGGATTCCTTTGAGTTCTCCAACATGGCACTCAGCTTGAATCATGTCTCTCCAACACTAACATGCTTCCAGTCCCAATTCCAGGTTAATTATAGCAGCCGTTTTGGCCCTCAAAACAAAACAAAACAAAAAAGGGGGGGCGGGTTTGGCTTCCTGAGGATGCTCTTTTCTCCTGAGCTCTAAAGTAGAAAGGCCAGCCAGCCAACCCAATTGGGAGCTTTCACTGTAACTCATGGATAGCTCAGTGGTTGAGGTCTCTGGCTGTGGAGCCAGAGGGTTGGGAGTTCGAATCCCCCCTGGGCCTCCTTGGCTGGACACTCCATGATCCAGAGAGTCCCTTCCAGCTCTGCACCTCTAAGATTATTAAACTCTTTATTGGGGTGGCATCCCTTAAGTGCACTTCTTCTGACATAACAACCCACCCAGGAGCCCTCCCTTTCAAGTGCCGGTGCGGTGGACAGAGGGATGGACTAGGACTCAGAAGACGTGGGTTCGAATCCCCCCTGCGGGCTATGAAAAGCCACTGGGCGGGCCTATTTACGAAATTTCCCTTGGCAACCGCCGCGTCGCGCGGCCCTAGCAACGGCGGCAGCGCCCTCTGGCGCCCATGCGGCGCCTCGGTGCCTCCCGCCCGGCCCGGCAGCAGAGCATGCGCAGAGCCAACACTCCTGGGCGGGGCGGCTGCTCACGAGCAGCATTTCCTCCGAGAGCGCCTGCGCCACAGCCAGTTTGTCCCCAACCGCTGGCCGTAGGCTCCTTCCGGGCCAGGGGCGCTGACGCGCGCGAGGCGCCACGTGACCGGAAGTCCCCTCGGTGCGGCGGAAAGGTGAGGCGTGCTGGGAGCAGCCGGAGCGGAGGTAGGAAGGAGCGGCCGAGAGGAACGCGGGGGAGGCTGCCCGCCCGGAGGGTTCTCGGTGGAGCGAGGCTCGGAGGCAGGGCGGCCCAAGCAGGGCCAAAGCCCCTTCCCCTCCTCACCCGAAGGGCTCAAGTCACCCCCCATGGGGGATGGGACGATGCACGGGGGGGGCATCCTCCTCCCTCCGCGCATGCGTCGCGGCCCGTCCCTTTAGCCCCCGCCCCCTTCCGTGACGTCATGCCCGGGGCCCGGAAGGCGGCGCTGGCCGGCTGGTTGGGGTCGTTTGCTTTTGGCTCCCGGGACTATAGCGTTGCCCCACCCCCACCCATCCCCAGGGGGCCCCTTGCGTCACTCGAGGGGGCGGGGCTGAAGGGCCTCAGCCCCGCCCAGCCTCCCCACCTGTCCCCCCCCCAAAACCTCCTTTCCCCCAGGGGTCCCGGTGTGGACCCTGCCTGTCAAGGCACGTACAGTAGGGGTTTAGTTGCCTGTTTGTTGCCTCCAGGGAAGGATAGTGCTCTTGAAGCGGTGGGGGGGGGAGAGTGTTTCTGTGAAGTCTTTAAATCGGGTCAAATATTGCAGTTGGTTTCTCCCCTCCCCATATATTTCTGAACTGCAACATCACCCCCAACCCGGGTGATCCCCAAACCAGGAATTAAAGGAGGTGCAGCCCATAATATTTGAAGGACGTCCGTCTGCCTGCCCTCCAGGGACCTTCATCTCCATGGGGTTGCTGGCATGGAAATTGCAGAGCCCTGTTTACCCCCCCCCCAATGATGTCCTTTCTGTTCCTCTAGGTAAGGGCTCTTGGCTTTGACCGGCAGCTCTCTTTTAGATCTCCCCGAGGAAACAGCCTTTTTTAGCCGCCCCGGGACATTGTCAGTCTTGCAAGTGGAGACCCCCATTGACAGGCGTTCTTTAGGGAATGTTGTCCCAGAATGACCTGTCCATGTTGTTGAGCAATGCGTGCAAGGAACTAGAACAATTCAGCATACGGTTGCAAGAATTTCAAACCAATAGGAACGTCTAGACCAGCTGAGGGTAGATTACCTGAGATCCCAGTCTAGTGGCTTTCTTACCATAGTGGAGTGAGGGGGTTGCCACCTGGGGCTGTGTACTTAATTATGGCATCTATTGTTAAAAGGATCTCAAGTATCAGGCGTGAGAGCAGCTGTGGAGGGTAGAGCATGAGACTTGGTATAAACTAGCTTCTTTATGAATTCCTAAATTTTTTTAAAGTTAAACTTCAAGCAGAAAATCAGCATTTCAGCTCAAGGTTTTCAGGTTGTGTCTTTGGGTGTAATTCTGGATTAATAACCTTTGAACTGCATAGTGGAAGGAACCCATCGAGTCCAGCCCCTCTTAAGGATGCACAGTGGAGAACTGAACTCCCAAATTCTGGCTCCAAGGCCAGAGGCCGATTGAATCTTAACAACTAGAGACACCATTGACAGGCAGGCATGTCATCTGCTCTACTGACACAGGGCTCAGGCAGTTGAAAAGGCCATAATATTTTGCAATAGATATGTCACTTTTGCTGGATAATTTTCCACCGGTAGGGTTTTTTGTTTTTGTTTTGTCTTGTCATGCATTTGCATGCGCACAGACCACACAGAGCCCAGAAATGGCAAAAAAAATTGCCATTAAAAAAACCAAGGGAGCAGTTTCTATGTGCACACACATACAAAGCCTTATATAGAAATATTTTTCTATTATCTCAAGACATTGTCAGTACTGTATATTGTTAATCCAAACCTGAAGAAAACACAAGTCATGGGCCAGGGTGTGGAGTCACCTCCCTCTATTACCATCTCCACACAAGAATTGGAGGTTGTTCATGACTTTGCGTACCTTGGCTCAACAATCTCTGACACTCTGTCCCTAGATGTTGAGCCGGATAAATGCATTGGCAAAGCAGCTACCATATTCTCTAGACTCACAAAGAGAATATGGCTTTATAAGAAGCTGACAGCATAAACCAAGATCCAGGTCTATAGAGCCTGTGTCCTGAGCATACTCCTGTACTGCAGTGAGTCCTGGACCCTTTGTGCATGGCAGGAGAGGAAGCTGAACATGTTCCATATGCATTGCCTCTGACACATTTTTGGTATCACCTGGCAGGACAAAGTTCCAAATAGAGTAGTCCCAGAACGAGCTGGAATTTTTAGCATTTGTACATTACTGAAACAGCAACGTCTACGTTGACTCGGGCATGTCGTGAGAATGGCAGAATGATCTTTAGCCAAAAGATCTCCTGTATGGAGAATTAGTGCAGGGAAATTGCCCCGGGGGAGACCACAGCTGCGATACAAGGATATCTGCAAGCGGGATCTGAAGGCCTTAGGAATGGACCTCAACAGATGGGAAACCTTGACATTTGAGCATTCAGCCTGGAGGCAGGCGGTGCATCACAGCCTTTCCCAATTTGAAGAGACCCTTGTCCAGCAGGCCGAGGCGAAGAGGTAGTACCGAAAGCAGCAAAATCAGGGAGCTGTACAGGTTGTATTTGTCTTCAGTCTGAAAGGGATTGTCACGCTTGAACTGGCCTTCTCAGGCACACTAGATGCTGTTGTTCCAAGTCCTCTCTACAGAGCATGTTACCATAGTCTCTCGAGACTGAAGGATGCTTAATCTAATCTAAATCTGTCAGTATATATTCATTTCTGTGTTGTAGTGCCAAGATAGTAGTATCAGTAATACTTCTGAGATGCATTTGATCTAGAAAAACTCACACAAAAGCTAACCAGCTAGACTTTAAAGTACCACAACATTTGGTGTTTTTTTCTCCTTCAAATTTAGCATCATGATGAAAAACACTGACATGAGTAGATCTTTGAAGTTCTAGAAGTTGTATATAAATCCTGCACTGCGTGTAAAGTAAGATATAATGTTTACAGCCTAGTAAAAATGAGATACATGAGAAAATACTGCTTTTTGGATAATTCCCCCCTCCCCCGGGGTGGAGAAATATTGCAGGGGAAGGGGGTCTGTGGAAGCCTGGCACTGCAGTGTGGCCCACAGGGTGCTCTGCGGATACCTGATACAGACATTTGGCATGTTATAGATGCAATACTCTGCAAAGCTCTGGATGCAGTCTGTTGTGCGATCATCTTTCACTGAAATGAATGCCCCAAGCTAAACATGACAATCCTTGAAAGCAAGCGGGAGAGATAAATGCATAAGACGCATGCCTGCAAAGGTAGGAGGAGTCGCATGCTGCCGTCGTG
This sequence comes from Pogona vitticeps, assembly GCF_051106095.1. Taxonomy (NCBI): domain Eukaryota; kingdom Metazoa; phylum Chordata; class Lepidosauria; order Squamata; family Agamidae; genus Pogona; species Pogona vitticeps. The sequence continues at coordinate 4,878,425 of NC_135787.1, forward strand.
CTTTAAGCCATTGTATGCCTCTCTGAGTTACGGCGGTGGTGGTTTTTAAATCAAGCACATGGACCGGAAATGGTTCCCAGAACGCAACCTGTCTGTGGAATTCTGCAGCGCACCTCTATGAAGGAGGAAAAAACCCAAGCAGGATGGTCTTATTGCCACACACAGATGATGCTGCCTAGAGTGGTCTTAACCGACCAGATAGGTGGGATATAAATAAAATAAATACATAAATAAATAAAATTCTGCCACTGGCATCTCTGTTGGTTGAAGCCAGCAAGGCTGGTCTTCACTGTGCCACATGGCCTTGGCGGGATTGGAAGTGAACCAGTCGGCACGTCCTATACCCCAAGGCATAGTCATGTAGTGCAGAACTAGCTGCAAAGGCCAGTAGAAAGGCACTTCAGTAAATGTACAGATTTGTGGAGCTACACCCGAACCAGCTGCTTCCAGTCTCTGCCGGCCATTAACAAGCTTGGTTCAGCCGAGTGCCAGTAATGCCTTTGAAGGCTTCTTGATACGATTCTGTTGCTGATGCTTGATTGGCCAGCCGTGTGGGTGCCTAGATGGGAGACACCTCTGAGCAGCCCATAAGAACCTCTTTCTTGGGAGAGAAATGAACAGAAAATTACAGTGAATAAGGAAAGATGGCATGCTTGGGTGTCTTTTGTACATACAGTTAATTGCCAGGCTGCTTCTTCCCACTCCTGCTCTTTCTGAATTGATGCAGTGAATTGGCAGATCTTTCGTGACGTGTTTGTGTGCTGCAGCTTCTCTTTTCCATATGTGGGTTTCAGCAGCTTTAGAGGTCCAAGGATCAAATCCAGCTCATTTGGAAGCAGCAGTACTCTCCTACCTACCCCTGACAGAGCTGCAGGCCAAAGAAAGCGATTACCTTAGCAAAAGTTTTGCTGACAGTCTGTGCTCTCTCTCTCTCTCTCTCTCTGTGTACGTATAGATAAGAAAGAAAATTTCTTAATCTGTCTTCAAAGTGGTCATCTTATAGACTAGAGAGTCTCCCTTGAACCACCGTATATAGGCAGCCATTAGTTCTGCAGTTCTGCCTAACGGCGCGCGAAATTCTCAAATTTTATATCTGGTCTTAATATGGTAAATAGGAAAGGCAATGAGATTTGCACAAGCCGGGGTGTCAGGAAAGTTTTAAAGATCAGATCATACTTTTGCCCTATTAAAGAGCAGGCCGGGTAGGTGGGGCTCGTCAGCCATGGAAGGCAGCCCATCTAGGAGAAGGAAAACTCCAATTTCAAACCTCCACTGCCTTGTGGCTATATCCACTCATGGAAAAGGCTTCAGGAGTTAACCTCGAGGCAAAATCCGGAGCTGGAGTCCCGAAGGCAGCATGCGTCGTTCTGCCAACTCTTGCGACATTGCTGGAACCAGTTGTATTGGCTCTTGCCTTTCCATTGGACCATTTCAGCAATGTGGAGAGGGGGGATCTGCTGCTTGGGTAACAGCCTATCCTCCATATTACCTTACCCGGGCTTCATGCTCTGGAGAGGACACTCCTCAATTCAGAGCATGTTACCATAGTCTCTCGAGACTGAAGGATGCCTATGCTAGTTCTGCAGTATATGGGCTTTCCTGCTTATTTCTCCTGTGATTCAGCGTGTTTAGGAAGTCTGGTATGGTTATCCTCAAAAAAGGCTTAAAGCTCTTCTCAGATATGTTTTCTTTTTAAAAGGTGGCATCTTTATTTAGAAGGTTTAACCTGTGAAGGAATATGGACCTCGTCACTGCCTCCTGCCCGTATCTCACAGGCATGCCATGATGCACAATGCCCTTTGCTTCCCCCCCATAGATTGGAAATTAGGAGAGCTTCTCCCGATGAGGCTTTTTGTTCTCATAAGCAGTAGTAACTCTCCTTACTCAACGCCAGGTGGCATTAGCCGCCCCCTTTTCTTTTAGTGCAAAATCTGTTCCTAAAGGCAACATTTTTTATCCCGTGGCTCTGTTCAGAGATGTTTCTTGGAAGTATTAATGTATATGAATTTATTTGTTTGTTTATTTGATTTATATGCCGCCCATCTGGCAGCCATGGACACTCTGGGCAGTTTACAACAAGTAAACAAAACAACAAAGTAACATAACAGATAACGACATCAGTACATTAGGGGTGCAAATTAAAAACCATAAAGTGTAGTGAGAACAAAAATACAATCCATTAAATGCAGTTAAAAGTGTAAAAACATGGGACTTGGCCCTATGATGGAAGTTATATTATTGGGCACTGTTGTATCAAGATGATGTCTAAATAGCCAGCTTTTTAGTAGCTTTTTGACTGTGCCCAGTGAAGGGGCTAGGCGGACTTTGAGCGGAAGAGAGTTTCACAGCCTCAGTCTGTTGTTCTTCATCCATCCCAGCACCCCTTCCAGGCAGCGCTCAAGGGACGGGACGGCATCCACTGCAGGAGGGTGGAAGGAGAGATAGAGCTGAGCATCATCCACTTATGGGTGACACGAAGCTCCAAAGCTCCTGATGACCTCCCCCAGCGGCCTCATGTCAATATTAAATAACATTGGGGAGATGATTGACCCCCTGTGGGACCCCACAATTAAGAGTCCATGGAACAGACAACATCTCCCCCAGCTGAACTCTCTGGGGACGGTCCTCCAGGAAGGACCGGAGGCAAGCCAATGCCTGACCACCGATCCCCAACCACGAGAGCCTCCCCAGGAGGATACCGCGGTCGATGGTATCAAAGGCCGCTGAGAGGTCGAGGAGGACCAGCAGGGACATTTTGCCCCTGTCGACCTCCCTCAAGAGGTCATCTTGCAGGGCGACTAATGCCATGACACAACCTGAATCCGGACTGGGACGTATCAAGGAGATCCTGAAGCTGATCAGGCCCCACTCTCTTGACCAGATTGCCAATAAAAGGGATCTTGGCGGCTGGAGGATAGTTGTTGATCTCATCAGCCGCCAGATTGGCTTTTTTCCACATTTGCCTAATGAGTGACTCTTTGAGGGTGAGGGGGACCCTGCCCTCAAGGAGTGAGCCATTAATAGTAGCCTCCGCCCATTCAGTTGTTAGTGGCCTGGCCGCTTTCAAAAATGTATTCTTTGGTCATCAGCTGGCTGCCCTCTAGGCATTTCTGTGGAGTCATTGGCATATAAATTGGAAAGCCATATCAGCACCAAATGATGACTTATTACAAGGGGTACTTTCTGTTCATCCATTTTGCTGAGCACACAAGAAATCAGAAGAATTCAATATGCAATTGCAAAAATTTCAAGCCAATTATAGTATAGGAATGTCCAGACCAGGTGAGGGTAGATTATAGGACAACCTTGTATAGTGGTTTTCTTATCATTGTGAAAGGAGGGGTTGCCATATGGGGCTGTGCACTTCACATGGCTCCTACTGTTTAGAGGATCTTGAATAGGAGGCATGAGAGCAGCTGCGGAGGGTACAGCATCAGACTTGGTGTAAAACAGCTTCTTTATGAATGCCTAATTTTTTTTAAAAAGCTCAGCTTCAAGCAGAAATTTAGCATTTCACCCCAAGGTTTTCAGATTGGGTCTCTGGGCGTTGTTCTTGATTGTAGTCCCCTTTCTATCAGACACACGACAGCTGTCCACCTTTTCTTTAATTAATTAACTCTGCTGTTTGTCAATAGTAAGGATAATTCTGACTTCTGATTTATAGTCTGTAGTGGCATTGCTTAGAAATTACCTTCAGAATAAGACATAATTAAGCAGACCTTATGTGTGCAGGTGGTGGGATGTGTGCCAGGCAACATGAATGGACAAAGAGGGATAGTGTAGAGAAGGGGGCTTTGATCCTGATAACCTCTCAGCCCCACCCACTGGGAGTGCGCGCCTTGCCATCTGTATACCATCTGTGAACGTGGTCCTTGAGTCCAGTTTATCATCCCTCTTTGTTGACATACTCTTGCTGAATTTCTTGGTTAAATTCTTTTAGAACCAGCATGAATCTCATTACACTAGCTGCCATTATTATTTGCCATTACTTTGTTCCTGTGAGAGCATTGCCCAGACCTTACCTATTCACGAGGACCTTAAAAGACATGACATCAGTGTGTGTATGTGTGTGTCTGTCTATGTACATAAGTAAATGTTGCTTATCAGAACATATTTTGCTGTAGTGTAAAGAAAACGAAACGAGCACCCATCCTGACAGATGGAAGCCACTCATTCTTCATCTGCCCTTTTTTCAGTACCTGGGACCAGGACTCGCCTGATATGCGTGGCCATGGCTACGGGGATAATATACAGAAGATTTGCAGGGCAATCTTGCAGGGCAGCTGCATTTTCTACTACGACAAGGGCTTGGGGACAGAAGATGCTCTTTGGAAATGCAGAAGAGAGCCGGAGCGCCATCACAATGGGCAAAGGAGCTAAAGCTGCCATCAGCCTCGGACTGTGGGCGTCCCCAGAGTACAGCATGTCCATTAACCCCTCAGCCTACCAAATGGCCAAACGCTTACATCATGAAGACGCCTCAAGAAGTTTGCGGGATGGATCCCTTGAAGGTGACTCGTCGGCTGTCGGTCCCAAGCAAATCCGAAGTACTTACCACGTCAGCAGCACACAGAGGCTTTCCGGTGAAGAGGGTGTGCTGCTGGAAGATGATGAGGTGCTTTCTGGTGAGCATCCCCTGAAACGGGGCCCCATGAAAAATGATAGGCATGATTATGATGACGACGACGACGATGATATGGATACAGAGGTCTATGACTCTAAGGAGCATACCAGAATATTCCAGAAGCAAAGGCCTGAGTACAGATCTCTGTGTTACAACAGGGAGGAATTTTCTCAGTCCCTTTCCACAGAGGAGGGCGAAAGCATCCTACAGAAAGTCTCTTTGATTAAAAGTGGCCTCAAACCAGAAGCCATTGCTGAATATTTCTTCCGGCTAAGCTGTTTGCCTGCAGAGCAGCGCAAAGCTGTATTGTCCAATTTTAGGTTCGATATGCTGTGTAACTATGGTATTAAGAATGTTAAGATGTTTTCTACCGCTGACCTTATTACAATTTTGAAAGCCTTTGTCACCCTTAGGATTCCACCTTCCCACTTTATGTTGAAGAACTATGAGAAAGAATTTTGCTCCCGGGCCTGGGACATGAGCCTGAATCTAGTGCTTCTGGTGGCCGACTTGTGGTGTTACTTGGGCCGCAGCGTCCCTTGCTATTTGGAGATCATGTTGACCTATGTTAACCAGCATTGGAAAGAACTGACTTTGCCCCAGCTGGTCCAGCTCAGCTACATCATTGGTGAAGGGCGTAAAGCCCCTGAAGAGCTGATGAAGAAACTAGACCTCTTGATGTCAAGGTATTTGGACTCTCTCAGCCTAGAGGAAGTGGGTGTCATATGTTTGGGGTTCTTCAAATCAAAAAGTTGTCTTTCCGACGCAACTATGCAGAGAATCGGACTTAAAACGTGTGCCCACCTGGCAGACATCAGCAATTGTGCCTTGGTGAACATCCTCAAGATGTATCGCCTCACTTACCATGGCCACATCTATTTTTTGAAGCATCTCGGGCAATTGGTTCCTTCTCGGATGCAGACAATGACTGTTCAAAGTATCATGCACATAGCACTTGCTTGTTCAGCTTTGCATTACTTTGATAAAGGACTTATGGATAATATTGCCTATTCTGTGCCTCCGAAGGTAGCTTCTTGTCGATGCAAGGATGTTGCCAAATTATTGTGGTCTTTTGGAAACTTAAACTATGTGCCCCCTAATGCAGACGAGTTTTATACCAGACTCGAGGAACAGTTGCATGTAAAGTTTCATGAATTTCAAAAGTTCCCTGAGCATTTGGTGACTGCTTTGGTAGCTCTGGCATTAGTCAAGCGCTTCCATTACGACTTGATAGATTATGCTTTGAGTCCTAAGTTTATCGGTTTATGCAGAGAGGGTCAATATTACCCCGACCGAGACTTGTTAACTCTTGATGGCACAGTAGAGATTGAATGCCCTGATTACGCAGGTAATCGTCTTTCACCACAGTTTAGGCAAGAAGCGGTGAATAGGGTGTACAGCTATGCTAGGCAGGATTTCTGCATTAAGCCAGAAATCATTGCAGCTATGTCTGTACTGGAAGAGATGTTGGGGGGGCCACAGTATGTAAAAAAACATTTGATTTTGCCTCACAACAGAACAGTCGATCTGGAGGTTTGTTTAGACGCTAACCAGAACCCATTGCCATTTAATTCAGAAGCTGTTGTAGCAGAACCATTGACACTCACAGATCATGGAGTGTTCCTTACAAATGATTTAATGGATCAGCTTTTAAAGGGGAAGAGTAGGAGCCAGACCCTCTTGGTTGATGGGGGAAACAAGACTGAAAAGTGTGTCCAGAAAAGAGCCGTCCAACTGGATTTATCTCTCTCCACTGGGAATCATCGCTCATTTTCTGATGGAGTTCCCCTGACTGGTCTCCTCTTCGATGCTTTGACCAAGACGACTTCTAAAGATCCCGATCCTCAGCCGACTGAGCAGGTGCGTTCCGGGAGGAAACTAGCCATCCAGGTGTCCACCAGGAACCACTATGCCTTGAAGTCAAAACACTTGCTGGGGTTTCACAATATGAAAAGGAGGCAACTCCGTCAGATTGGATATGTGGTGATAGAAGTACCCTTCTGGGAATGGAGTCCGTTACTCAAACACAGCTATTCACACAAAAGGGAATATTTGTATCATAAGGTGTTTGGCTCTTCTAGTGAGAGGGAGCCTGAATGTCCTGCAAAATCAGAATTCTAAGAAATTGAGATAGTGTTGTCCTCAGTCTTGGGGGCAGTATCTGTGGTACAACATAGCCATGTGGTTTCCATTGAATTATCACTCACTTCTAAGCTGTTTTGTACTGATGATTGCAAAGCTATTTCTCAGTCTTCTTGAAAAGAGGACTGTACCCACCCACTATATTTCTTTCTTGTAAAGAGATTTCATTGTGATGTTTTCTGTAAATAAAATGTGTCTTCCAATATTAATTTTATATGCTACTGTTCTCTCTCTGCCCAAGGGGCACCTGACATAATTTGAAAGTTAGCCAGGTGGGGTAAGGCTATTAAGGGTATTTATGATAGGACTGTGGTTTGGCGGCAAGATTTGAGTTTAAACTCAAGTTTGGCTATACTATCAAGCAGGTCTACCTTTAAGGTTCAGTTCTCTTTCTCTAAAAATGGGAATTTGGGGCGGGGGGAATAACATAATATATTATATTTTAAATAAATAAATAAATAAAAACACATATTTCTTCATTTCAATTGGATTTTTAAAATGTAAACCCGATTTAAAATGTTTATTGTTAAAATGCATTTTTTAAGAGAAACAAGCCAAGTTTGAGGCTAGTTTTGATTTTAAACATTTTAAACATTTACTTCTCAAGATCTTGCTATGGAACAGAGATTATGTATTCTCATTCTATATTATGAGAAAAAAATTGGAACAAAATTATAAATAGGATCCAACAGTTCTTGGATTGGGGGCTTAATTCCATAGTTTCTGTATAGACTCTTGTGCTTAATCTTTCTGTCTCCCCAGTCTCTTTATCCAGTACTCAGTGAAGGCATCATGAACGCTTTATGCAGTTCCAAATTAGCTTTATGTTTTGTAGAATATATGTCCTGCTAACAGCAATGCATGCATGTGGGAAATGAGCAGACCTGAGCCACCCTTTCCCAGTCCTAACTGAAGTTTTCACAACCAAGCCAAGAATTATTTCTACCATAATTACAAAACTTTAGAAAAATATTAAATAGGCACATGGTCTCAAAATATAGAGAAAGAATTAATAATCTGCTTTCCCATCTGAGATATTTCAGCTATAATACATTTTAAATCAAAAGTATCCTCATATAGGACTTTTTTAAAATGCAGTTTAATAATATAATTTTTAAAGAAATGATTTAAATGTTTAAAGATGGTTTTTTTTTCCTTTTAAAAAAATGATTTGTATCAGCCCTTGGAAATAACCTGCTTTAGCTTCCTAGAGAGCTTTCTCTAGTCTTCTCAATCGTGATTCCTGTTTGGCAAGTACAGTATAAACCTCAAGCAACCGAGAAAGCCTTTGTAAACGAGAAGGATTCTTACCTCTGTGGCTGGCCATTGGAGAGAGGCGTGTTTACAGACGAGGGAGAAAACTAAATATCCTTGTAGCATGGAATAGTTTGCAGCTGCTTTGCAAGGCTGAAATCCTTTTCAGAAAAACAGAACAAGAGCTCAACAAACCCCCAAAGTATTGTGGCACCTTGTTGTTGTTGTGTAGTCGTTGTGTCTGACTCTTCGTGACCCATGGACCAGAGCACACCAGACCCTCCTGTCTTCCACTGCCTCCTGGAATTGGGTCAAATTCATGCTGGTAGCTTCGATGACACTGTCCATCCATCTCGTCCTCTGTCGTCCCCTTCTCCTCCTCTTGCCCTCACTCTTTCCCAACATCAGGGTCTTTTCCGGGGAGTCTTCTCTTCTCATGAGGTGGCCAACTTAAAGATGAACAAATTTATTTCCTCTTGACTTTTCGTAGACTGCAACCCCATAGTATGTTTTCTTCAGTTCTGATCTGTATTTTTGGTGGTGTTACTTGGAAGAACTGTCCTTTTTTGGAGACGCCCTCTAATAAGAGTCCAACAGGCAGCGAGCCTGCAGGTCCCATGAAGACCTTGCCGCCCATGAAGGACAGGGTCCCCCCCCTTTTTTTCTTTGTACAGGAAGTAGACCTGAGACAGGTCTGTGCCAGGCGAATGAAATATAGGTGCCTTTAGATGCACGGAGCGGTGTGTTTGCCGGGCAAGAATTCCAAGAATTTTGCCTGGATCTTGGGAGAATTCTGGGAGCTGAAATCGAAAACAAGCTGAAGCAGAATGACACACCCCTAGTTCAAGGCAGGGCATCCACTTCATGCTCACAACAGCCCTGTGAGGTAGCTTATATGCTGAAGAAAAGGGGAAGGAGAGTAACTGGTCGAAGATCACGCATGAGTTTCATAGCTGGGAGAGGGACACATCTGGCCCACCACCCTTAACCACGGCACCACGCTGGCATTTCTGTGTCTCCTGGTTGCTATTTAAACCACCTTTGATCTCATATCAAGTGCTTTCGTCTTTCACCCATCGCCTTTTACCCATCCAGTCATGCCTGGTTTCTGTAGGGACACTGGAGGGCAATGCACGGCCATTGAGAACCAGGTACTGTGTGAATAAAAGCACTGAGCTGAATTAAAAAAACCAGAAATTTCATGGCTTCACCTCATTTAGGAGTATATAATGTTGATTTCTCTGTGAATGTGAATGGCCCTTTTTCAACAGATACGTTCTTCCTTGGCCAGTATGACTCGTTATATATGCAGAGGAGGAAAGGGAAAGTTTGCATAACTTACCACAGCTCATCGCATCCGACAGAGTTGTGTCTCATTCATTAAACATGTCACACAATGCTTTGGAGGTATCTGTTGCTTCGAGATTTCTGTCTCCTGAAACCACAAATCGTTAACCATAAATGGTGGCAAATTTTGAGGAGGAAAGGATTTAGCCTCTCCTGCCCAAGACTCAGGGAGAGATCACAGACAGAGGAGTGTAGGTTTTCCTGATTTTTGTCATTTTCCCCTTTACCGAGCCTTTTTTGGGGGAGGGTGGGAGAGGCTTCACTTTAGGAAATCTGAAAAGTTTTAAAAAGTATTTTAGAAATCCACTTCCCCTTTGGAGCCTCTGCTCTGGAGCTATTTTTTTAGTTGCAGTAGTCATAGTATGCAAATTGAAATTCTGATTTATAAGGGGATTTTTTTTTTTAAAAAAGTGGCATGCCCCAATTCAAGAACTGTTGGATCCTATAGCTACAGGGGTGCTTGGAACCCTGATGTCTACCTTACAATGTAGTTATGAACCTCAGGGAGAAACACCATAGTGCTAAATCCTGCCCCTTGGAGAAAAGTGGGGCTGAAATCAGGTTGAAAAGAGGGACAAAAAAGACATGGAAACTCAGCAAAGAAGCAGTGAACTAAGTGGGATGAGCATTATGTTGTGTGGGTGGTGCAGAAAATACCAACAAATTGAGAGAACCTGGTATTTCTACAAGAGCGAAGTGCTTTGAACTGGGTAAGCCCCATAAAGAAGGGAGAAAAGGCATCAGCTGGTCAAGGGACAACCTTAGAGAATGACTCTGGTTAGCAAAAATACTCATTTATTGAAATCTGGCTGTTGGTTGTATACTGAAATGAGGTAGAGGAGAGCAACAGGAATTAGGGTTCTTCGGGGCAAAGAACCTGTTGGTATTTGCATAAAGTTTGCATAACTTACCACAGCTCATTGCATCTGACAGAGTTGTGTCTCATTCATGATGTTGGTCAGGTTGCCCAATTGTGCAACAGAAATGGACTCTGAAACCATCTCTATTTCAGTTGAATATCGGGAAAAACTTCCTAACTGTTAGAGCAGTACTGTATGACAATGGAGCCTGTGACCTCGAGAGGTGGGGAGTGTTCCGAGGCCTTCAAGAGAAAGACGACCACCTGCCAGATAGCCTTTGACTTGGTGGAGCCCTTCCGTGGAGAAAGCGTGGCTTTTAATTTAGGCATATGTGGAAGAGGAATGACTAGACAAAAGACTGCATTGAATCTAGCAACTTTGTCCACCTCCAGAACAATAAACTTCTCACCTCTGAGAATGAAGATACTTCTTCCGCCCGTTGAGGCTGGAATCGATTTATCCCTTCCGCAGGGTCACTGCTCAAAAACAGCAGTCAGGTTCACAAGCTAGGCCCATGGTTTTGACTTCTCATACCTGATTCCTTTCCTCCCTGGGCACTCAGTTCAAAGAAACGACGCCCCACTATTATGGAAATAAAAAGCCTGTTTTTTTCTCAACAAGGACATTTATGGACATCTTGATATATATACTTTTTTTTTCAATTGCAGAAAGCTGGTTTAAGAAATATGCTGCAATGCTTCTGGTTTGGTTTTGCTTTTCTTGTTGCTTGAAACAGATTAATACCAGCCACCTTTCTGACACCTTGCCAAAAGATCACAAACAGATAAACCTGTGTGGCAGGGTAGGATTGGTAAGAAACTGGGTCGCACTTGCAGATGGGCATGGTGGTTGAAAGCGAGTGAATTCCTGGGAATTGCTGTGAAAATTGAATTCCTGGGAATTGCTGTGTATCCCGCCTGGACAATCTGTGTGTGCCAGTAGTAGTTGATGTACCAGGCAAAACAGGACTGGGCATCCGGAAGAAAACAATATACAGTATTCATGAGTTTGACTCATAATAGCAGTAGGTCTTCTCTGCTCCTAGAGCCGGTGTGCCTCTCTGCATCAGGTATCATAATAATAAAACCCCCCAGAGTGAGCTTTTAATAAGACCTCCTGCCAATAAAGACGCCTGGAGGTGGGGAGCTCGTTGCCTTTATAACCAGCTTGTGGGTTTCCTGGAGATAACAGGCGGGTCGCTGTAAGAACAGAGTGCTGGACTGGAGAGGCCATTGGTTTGATCCGGCATGGCTCTTTATGCAACGCATGTTCTTCTGTTCACTTCATTTAAAAAAAGAAGAAGAAAAAAAAACATTTTGTGTTTTGTTTTGTTTTAGAGTTGAGCTGAAGATTGGGAAGGCGAGCTCCACTCCCAGACCCCAAAAATGGTGATCAATGTCTGCCTTCCACAATTCAAGCCGAGAATTCACTGCAACAAGGTATTTTGTCAGGGGGTATTGAAAGAAAGAAAGAAAGAAAAAAGAACAGAAGAGAAGTCAGAGATTCATTGTGGGAGAGCCAAGGGAAGCTTGCTCATGTAGAATGAAATTTGTGGTGCAAGTGTACAAGGGCTCCCTGCTGCTCATGCATTTTTCCCCCTAAGAAATGTGGCTCATGGCACCCATTGGAGGGACATCCGGCAATTCACATGGTGTGCAAAAAAAATTAAAACAGCTGCAGGAGGTTGCATTTTGTAATCTTGTAGGGCAGGAAGGACAACAAGGTTTGCTAGCTGGCCAGTTTTCTAGACCACTGGTTCTTAACCTTTGTTACTCAGGTATTTTTGAACTGCAACTCCCAGAAACCCCAGCCAGCATAGCTGATGGTGAAGGCTTCTGGGAATTGCAGTCCAAAAACATCTTCAGTAACAAAGGTTAAGAACCAGTGGTCTAGACCAGTGGTTCTTAACCTTGGGTTACTCAGGTGTTTTTGAACTGCAACTCCCAGAAACCCCAGCCAGCACAACTGGTGGTGAAGGCTTCTAGGAGTTGCAGTCCAAAAACACTTGAGTAACCCAAGGTTAAGAACCACTGGTCTAGACCCCTGCCGGCCTCTGATTTTGGAGAGCTGAAGAAAAGCCTTGTGGCTTCTCTTTGCAGTTGTCAATTCCCTGCGGTAGAGCCAACCTCTGGAGAAAGAGAACAGGACCCGAGCTGTAGTTGTCTTGTGTGGCCCTTCTAGCTGTTGGCGAGGCTAAAACCACACTACCTCCTTGTCACAGGTTGGTGACATCATAATGGAGACCAGAAACCAGGGTCCTCACCTAAGAGACCACCTGTCTTGCTACCTTCTAGCTGGCCAGTGGCGCTCTCGCTCTCTCAGCAGGCAAGCATTCTAGTATGGAAGGTATAATTCAAGCTAACTATATGTCCTTTATGACCATTCAGGGACAAAGCAGCTTTTAAAGACCTTAAGTCACGAGGCTGTATTAGCTATGGAACAGGTCAGCAAAAGGGAGCCTTTAGCCATTCACATATTTTGGACTACAGCTGCTAGAAGCACAGTATTGCTAATAGTTTCCCCGAAAATAAGACCTAGCCTGAAAATAAGCCCTAGGATGATTTTTCAGGATGATCGAAATATAAGTCCCCCCCCCACCAAATAAGCCCTAGTCAAGTGAAACCCCGCCCGCCACCCTTGTGCAGCAACCAGAAGAAGATGACACGACTGTATTTGAATAAATGTAGATGGTTGTACATGGGGGAAAAAAATAAAACATGCCCTGAAAATAAGCTGTTTGTATATAATATACTAATGTTCTAATTTTTGTCCAGCTACAATACAGGGTTTCCTGTGTTTGTTTATCTTGATCTTATCATGGGGCAGAGAGCTGTGTAAAGTCCTAATGTCACATCTTATAATTCCAAAATCCTGCTGAGGTTTCCCTCTGCTTTTGACTTTTCTTCCAGTCCTTTCTTTCTACCACCTTAAAGACTGGAACCTTTACCCTCTCCTGTGGCTGCGTTTATTCATCTCTTTTATGTACATTTCACCGAAAAGCAGACAACTTACCAAAGCAGCTTAGAAAATGGTTGGTTAACAGCCGTGGAGAAATACAGGCCTTCGTTAAGTCCTTTGTTCCCAAGTATTTCAATAGGAGAGCTTTTTATAGATGCACACTTTCAATCTCTTTTGAAATCCTTGTGGGTTCTTTAAGTATTTGGTAGTGGACAGGCTTCTTGCTTTCTTGTGAATCAGGTTCACCTTTGTTCATTAAAATAATAATCAAGAGTGCTGAGAAAAGTTTATTTTTTATCTGATTTTATTTTTCCACTTCCGTATTGTAGATCTCTACTGACGGTTATGAAGTAGAAAACCTGATCTCGGAAGACCCTGCCAAAAGAAATCGCGGGTTCCGCTGCGAATATTTCATCAAGCCCCCCGTCCACGTGACTCTTTCTTTCCCATTCAACGTTGAAATTAGTCGGGTTAATCTAGACATCTCCTCTGGCGGTTGCCACAATGTCATGGGACTAGATCTCTTCACCTCTACCTCGTCCAGTAAAGCCTCTTGGAGCGGCCCCGAGCCTCCGTTCTCAACCAGCCAGCCCGCCTTGGACAAAGAGGTGTTCACTCTGGTGGGCAAAGCTGTGCTGAAGAACCAAAGCAAAGTCACCTTCAGCCACCGAGGCTTCAAGCCGAGGCCTCCTTTCCACCATCCGATGGACTCTCTTTTCTCCTTTTCTGGCTCGGCATCCCTGGACTTGTGGAGTAAAGGCCCGACCTCTTTGAGTAGCGTTTCCCACTTGAAAATCTGCATCACCCACGTGGCTGGCGGGGGCCTCCCTTGCATTAAGAAAGTGGAGGTTTGGGGCCAACCGGCCAAATCCTGCTCTCGTGAGGTGGTGGACAGCGTCCTCAGAGTGGCTTCCGAGTCCTTGGCGCTAGGCTTTGGAGGGGGGCAGGCCGCCGGCCTCCCGTCTCCGATGGAGAGTGACCTTATCCCCTTCAGCAGCTCGGAGAGCCAGGAACAAAGGTTGATGGACGCCATTCCGGATGTCCCCGAAGAGTTCCTGGACCCCATCACGCTGGAGGTCATGACTGTCCCCGTGCTGCTGCCTTCGGGCAAGGTGATCGACCAAGAGACACTAGAGAAGTGCAACCGGAGCGAAGCCTCTTGGGGACGGGTGCCCAGTGATCCCTTCACTGGAGTGGCTTTCAGCCAGCACTCCCAGCCCGTTCCCCATCCCTCCCTCAAGGCCAGAATAGATCACTTCCTCCTTCAGCACAGCATCCCTGGCCTTCAGCTGGTAGGGAGAAATCGGGCTTCGGGGACCATGGTGGCCTCTTCCATCGCCATGTCTTCGCTGAAAAGGAAAATCGACCGGGTGGAACAGAACCCGGGCCGCCAGGGCAAGACCGAGCACTTCCATTTTACTCCCACAAACTTTGTCGTTGCCTCTGCCTTGGAGTCCCCTGCTAAAAAAATGAAAGTGGAGTGTGATTCCAACACCTCCCAAATGGACTGCTCAACAGGTATATCTGGACCCTTTCTCTCTCGATCCACGGGAGGAGGAGGAGGAGGCTGTCCGTTGAGGCAGCATCCGATTTGCTAGCATAGTTCCTTCTAAATACTTAAAATAGTCTTTGGATTATTAGTTGGGCAGATCCATGTTACACTTTGTGGAGAATACAGGGAGGATGTCAAGAAGTGGGGGGCTATTATTTTATCACTGCTGCTCGAGGTGACAGTAATTTGTGTTCTGTCTTGGTTTTGTGAGCTAATTTCCATTTGGATGGCGCGTTGTTCTTGACCTGATACACCCACGTCTTCTGTAGTTTTTGATGGTCATCACTTTGTGCCTTCTTTTGTATTCCATTTCATTTGATATTTCCAAGACCCGTTCATTTCTGCAAGTCTTCATAGAGCGATGTAGAATCTGGACTTCGGTTCTGATCCTAAAGTTGTGAGAATGCACCAGGAAGTGCATTGGAAATTATATTTAAATATGCATTCACAACATGTACATTTTAACACAAATCGTGTTACAACTTTATGCTTTGCAGACTTTCCATCGGCATCTGTTGGGGCCATGGTGAGATACAGGAAGCTGGACTAGATGGGCCTTTGGCCTGATCCAGCAGAGCTCTTCTTACGTTCTTATTTTATAGCAAATCATTCAAAAATTTAGACTTCCCAACACTTCTGTGCCCTTTTCATTTTCAGTACATCTTCTATGTGGTTGTATAACAAGGGCTTCCCACTTTTCACCAAGAAAGCCTTTCCTTGAAAGATAATGCTAGAGATTCTTAGATTGCATTGAGCTGATCACACTGCAGGCTTTGATGTCCCATCCCTTACTTCCTTTTTATGCCATAGGGCCTGAAAAAAAAAGCTGAAGCCCATCTTCCCTTGTAGCGTTCTGAGTGTTACAATTACATCTTCCCTTTTCCCCATACGGCCTTTGTTTGGAAAGGGTCTTGGCTCAGTGGCAGAGCATATGCTTTGCTTACCAAGGATCCCGGGTACAATTGCTCATTCCTCCACTGAGCACTAGAGAAAGGCGCTTGCATCTGAAGCTCCATAGAGCCGCTGTCACTTATTGTGTTGGACGGACCGATCTTCTCAGGCTACGGCAGCTTTCCATGTGCTTCTCAGCTGTGCAGAAAATACTCTATAGGGCCATCTCATCACTTCCTGATGAATTGCGAAGCTATTGGCTGGAGAGTCGCATGCCTCTTGGCAGGGGGCTGTTTCCCCTGGCGAACCTCCGTTAATGAGCATCTGGGTGGTTTCCTAATAGATGGTACCTTTCACGCTATGCTGTTCTCAGCCTGGAAGTTTAGTTCTTTAAGTTAATCGGTTATAGCTGTAGTTTCGAAACCAAAAAAGGAACTAGTTGTCCTTAGAATTGCTGCTTTTAAATAGTAGTTTTACTTTTTTTCATTCATAAGTAGCTAGATAATTATTTTTTAAATTTATTAACGAGCACCAGATGCTGCAGGCCTACCCTGTAAAGAAATTCATTGAGGCTGCACATACTCTGTAGTTAGGAAAGGATCTTAAAGCCCATTATTTCTACGCTGCAGATAAGGGAAGTTCTTGTTAGAACCATGAAGTCTTTTAGTGTGCTTAAAAGGGAATTGTGAACAGCTTTTCCTTGTCAGCCAGTTACTTCAAGATCTGACCCTGGTCTTACTGGGTTTGAGGCCTGTCTATTCCCATTAGACAATGTTTTTTAAAAAAATCCAGGTCAATGTTTTTAACATACATATTTTAGAAAACATCAGCCAATCTTCTGTTCAGGCTGGCAAAATGTGAAGTTACACTGGCGTAGTACATGCTGGATGTTACGCCCGGCAACAAGGAGTTGTGCAACTGGTTGCGTGTTTTAGCACAACCAACGGCACCAGGGGGTGCTGGTGGAGGTCCTTTGAGGGTTGTGCTTCTGCCTGGTTAGCAGTGAGACTGCTGCACATGTGTAGTTGTGCAATAGGAGTTTGGCCATTAAGAGATTTAGAAAACGAAGCACATTCAAAGTTTAGGAGGGGTATAGAAGTACACTGTTCCACCCTCGTGTTGATGCCAAACTTGCAGGTGTATGAAAGACTTTTTTTTATGTTTTATGTCACTTTGCCTAGATGTCCCATCCGGAGGCCCTTGTTGGGGGTTCCTCGGTGGTTCCGTTCCAGCTTGTAAGACCAAACATCCCCGTGGTCCTGCTCCACCAAGAAACCATGGCAGCATTCCTCGGTGTAATCCCAGGAACATACCCCGTTTCTCGTTAGGCTGTATTCCTAGCAACGGGTCTCCACTGTTTTGGCTGGAGAAACTGGGAGAGAGAGAGAGTCTGTTGAGGTGTGTGCCCTTGGCAGCTTAGATGGTCCCTCCCTTTTCAGCAGCAGTGAGTCTTGAGCAACAGGTGCTGACAGCGGGGGCCCGTTTGTCCGTTGTCTCGAACGACGTGGATGGTTGCATGTTGAAGAAGCAGGACATGAGTTGTGCAGAGCCCTCATTCTCATCCACCGAGGTTCACATATTTGGTTTGGATTGGTTGCCGGTGCTGAACCATGTACTTCCTTCTGAGGAGAAGGGAAAGCAGACGTTGATGGCTTTGATAAGCACAACACACCTGCATGGCTGAATAGCCAATGGGCTTGCTTCTTGATCCCTTGATGGGCACCCTGAAAGTCTGTTTCTAGGTTTCTGCCCTTTTCTTTGCAGACCCGGTTTCTCACGAGCAGAGGCTTTCGGAAAGCTTGGATAGCGCCTTGAACTCTGCCCTCAGCCATATGCCTTCCTTCACCACGACCTTGACTAAAGGCCAACAGCCACCCAACCACAGCAGCAGCTCCAGCAGTCTGTGGAACACAAGCAGCGCACACGGTAAAGGGGCCCCCAACATCAAGGGGGGGAAAGGCCCTGGGTGACTGCGGTGGGGGTTGCGTTTCCAAAAACTGTTAAGGAAATGATGGGTGCGTCTAGTGGAGAGGGACATCTCCCTTACCCACGGAGTCCTTTGAGAATGTGAATCCTGAAAATCAACTTGCCTGTGGACGATATAAACAATTGTCGACCCATCGCAATGGTCCCGTACTCAGCAAGCTAGTGGAGAGAGTAGGGGCTAATCAGCTCCAGGCACTCCTGGAGGAAACCGATGCTCTCGATCCCTTCCAGTCCGTCTTCAGGCCATGCTACGGCATGGAGATGGCATTGGTCACCCTACAAGATGACCTCTTGAGGGAGGTCGACGGGCAAAATGTCCCTGCTGGTCCTCCTCGACCTCTCAGCAGCCTTTGATACCATCGACCGCGGTATCCTCCTGGGGAGGCTCTCGGGGTTGAGGATCGGTGGTCAGGCTTTGGCTTGCCTCCGGTCCTTCCTGGAGGACCGTCCCCAGAGAGTTCAGCTGGGGGAGATGTTGTCTGTTCCATGGACTCTCAATTGTGGGGTCCCACAGGGGTCAATCATCTCCCCAATGCTATTTAATATCTACATGAGGCCGCTGGAGGGAGGTCATCAGGAGCTTTGGAGCTTCGTGTCACCCATAGGTGGATGACGCTCAGCTCCATCTCTCCTTCCACCCTCCCGCAGTGGATGCCATCCTGTCTCTTGAGCGCTGCCTTGATGCCGTGCTGGGATGGATGAGGGATAATAGACTGAGGCTGAACCAGGGCAAGACAGATCCTGCGTTTGGGGACCCGTCGTGTCTGGATTGGGTGCCTCCCTCTCCTTTGGCGGGGGGGGCTGCTTTCTCTGCTAAGGATGAGGATCGCAGCTTGGGTGTACTGCTGGACACTATCTACGGAATCTCAGGTAGCATCTGTGGTCCGTTCCGCCTACTTCCACCTAAGGCAAGAGACTACAGTAACGCTCTCTGTGAGGCTGTAACGTCAGCTTCAGGAGGTCCACAGCACGGCGGCCAGATTACTGAGTGGCATTCAGAAACATCAACCCATCTCTCCCACCCTGGCCACCCTGCACTGGTTACCCGTTTATTTCCTTGCTAGCGTCAAGGGGATGGTGTTCACTTACAAAGCCCTAAGTGGTTTAAAGCCTCGATACCTGACAGAACACCTCCTCCCAATGAGATCTGCCCATCCCATTCGATCTTCCCGGGCCGAGCGGTTGAGAGTTTTGACCCCGAGAGAAGCCCAGAAAGAGAGATCCAGAAACCGAGCCTTCTCGGCAGTTGCTCCTCAGCTCTGGAACAAGCTCCCGGCCGAAATCTGTCTGGCCCCTTCACTTGGGAATTTTTAAGCAACTGTTAAAAACGTGGCACCTTCCCAGACCTTACAACATCTTAATTACACCACCTAATTAACAGTGAGCGGTCTCAACATTTATACTATCAATCCTGCTGTCTTGCTCTATATTATATTAACTGTTTTATTTAAATTGTTGGTTGTTTTATCTTTATTTTGTATTATTAGGTTCATTGTTGATATAATGTATGTTTTATTTGTCTAACGTGTATACCGCCCAGAGTGGCCTAGTAGCCAGAGGGGTGGTATAGAAGCCGAATGAATGAATGAATGAATTAGTGAGTGAGTGAGTGAGTGAGTGAATGAATGAATGAGTGAATGAATGAATGAGTGAATGAATGAATGAATGAGTGAGTGAGTGAGTGAGTGAGTGAGTGAGTGAGTGAGTGAGTGAGTGAGTGAGTGAATGAATGAATGAGTGAATGAATGAGTTAGTGAATGAATTAGTGAATGAATGATAGATTTGCACTGGCAGAAATGCGGTATCACTTTATATATATATAACCACTTTGCACGCTTTTGCCACACACCTGGGAAGGGTCCAGTTCTTATCTTGGAGTGTGTGTGTCTTGATGCCTTAAATAGGTCAGCTTTTTTAAAAACGGTGCCTTGTAGACAAAGGAACCAGAAAAAAAAACCAGATCCTGGGGTGGATTGATCTCTCTTGGACAGGTGGAGCCGGTGACGGTGATTTCCAGACTCCGTGGCTGTGGCCTAACTTTTGTGCAGCCATGTTTCTTTATTTCCAACCCCCTACCTTTGCCCTCTTCATTTTGCTTGGTCAGGAGCAGACTTCCCAGGCAGCTGTCTGATAACATGGTCCCGTTGTCATGAGTTGAAGAACAGTAGCTCAGTGCTTAAAGGTCTCTTTCTCTCTCCCCTTCCCCCCCCCCGTTAGGGACCAAAATGGACCACCCTTTTCCTCCCCCACTTCTACAGAGTTCTTGTTTGTTTGTGTCCCAGATGCGTCTTCGCTTAAAATTTCAGCTGCTTCTTTGGGTTGGTACCCACCGACCACGGCCCTAAACGGCTGCCTTATTATTGTGGAAGCAATTATTGTTCAGCCTGTTCCCCTCTGTAGATCTGCCAGATGGATGACATTAAACCCGCACATTTGGAGCGTGTCAAGCAGCATCTGTGTGTTTTTGACTGTCTTCAAGAGTCGGAAGGCAGAAAATGGTGGTCTTGGAGATAGCGGTTGGCCAAGCCCATCTGTTTGGCTTTCTCATCCGTGACTGGAGTGCTAATTCTTTTCACACTGCAGAATCCAAGCATTTTTGCATTCTGAACTGGCTAGATATACAGTATTTAATTGTCTTTGCAGCTTCCCCCAGCCCTGAACTTTGGAGCAAGTAAGGATAGCAAAAAGCCTTGAAAATAGATTGGTTTAGCAAAGCACCCTCATCCTTTGGCAATTTAGCCCTAAGATTTTGCTGGAAAAGTCGGTTGCCCCGTTCTCCCAAAAATTTCGAACGACAGAGTCTACAGTGGGAGGGACAGCTGTAGTGGTTCAACGGTTGCTGTGAGAGGTTTGTGGGCCCCTTTTCCTTCTGCATACATGTTGTATTTATCTTGTATTTCTGCAGAGCACACCCGGAGCGGCACTGGTAGCACCCAAGGATGTTCCTCCTGTTCTCGAACCTTTTCTGTGTACTTCAAGGCAGAACCAGTATACCAGCTCCCTTGCGGCCACCTCGTGTGCCGCGCTTGCCTGGCTGAGAAGCAGAAATCTTTATCGCTACTGTGCATGAATTGTCAAAGGTTGGTCGCCACACAGGACATCACGAGGGTCCATTTCTGACATGCCTTCTCCTGACTCAGCTCCTGGAGATGATGGGCGGTTGAAGAAACTCATGAGCTGGTGGGGGGGAACCAATGAGTAGGAGATACCGCATCTCACCCCCCCCTCCTTTGAGTCATGCAGAGAGGGGATGCTACGTAACCCTTGCAAAAACAGAGCTCTGTGCGGTTCTCAAGAGCACTTATTGCCCCGCAGGAGACTAGGTGGGGCTGGAGCATTGTACATGGTGCCAGAGCTATAAGTGAGCAAAGGATAATAAAGCCATATGCTTCTCTAACTTTTTTTGTTCCAGAAAATCTCATTTCATTTACAGAAGCAGCTGCCATGGGGACTACACAATGTTCTGTTTCATTTCTGCCCCCTTTTCAGACAGCTTCTTGGGTGTGGTCATGTAACACCTTGGATCCACCCTCCCAAAAGATCTGTTTGGTAAGAAAGGTTTTGGGTTGTAGTAAATAAAATACAGGAAAGTGTGTCTGCTGTGGATGGATTGACTCAGATAAGAAAGCTCTGGGCTTTTGCTTGTAAGATCTGAGCAGGAGCCATTAATGATCGGAACTTTTGGAGGTTGTTGACTTTAGAGGGTTGCCCTAAGTCAGAGCATGCAGCAACACCACTTGCCGTGGCACCTGTCTATTACGGGCATCGTCTGGGTGCCATTTCCCCCTCCCCCTGCCCCCAAAATGCAAAGAAAAAAAACGAAAACCTTCCAGCTTCTAGTAAGTAGGGTCACCGATTTCTGACGGTCACGTTAACTACCTGGCAATGAGAAACAGTGGGCAGTTGTTAAGCAGTACTGGTGCCAATTTTTCCTTGGCTGTGTAACCTGTATAAAAAGTCTCTCTGTGTTATCGGTTCACACACGATTGTGGTCATTCTTGATTTCTTCTCGGCAACAAGGTGGGAGGCATAGTCAGCTCTCCTCCTGTCTAGCAGAGTAAAATGCAAGCCTTAATAAAAAATTACGCTCAGAAATCACTGGCCTTGCTTTGGCTTAACAGCCGTTGTCTTTCTTTTTTGCTTGTGTGCCCGGTGCAAGGCTGTGTAACAGCAGAGGGGGGGAACTATTATGTGTCTCATTAAAAATTTCCAGTACAGGTCCACACACTACACATTCACCAAGATGGAGATGAACACATGGGGGTTCCTAGTAGTGTGGAAAGCCTCTGTATATGGAAGGAAGTCTAATCTTTCAACTTTCTGTGTGTGCGGAGAGCAATGGTGGGATGGATGTGCTTCTATCAGCATGGGTTCAAGAAAGTCATAATAAGGCTGTTCCCTTTCTCACCTGCTTCACAGACCCAAATAATAACTCACAGTGGTTTTCTGGTGGGTGGAATGGGGGTTGTTAATTGAGGAATAGACAGACCCCCTCCCTGAAAGGAGAGCTAAGAGGATTCCGTAGAAAAGTCCCAAGCAACTGCTGTGATAGATAACCATCAGCAGCAACTGCAATACAAGAAGTGGCCAGGAGTGCTGGGCCACCGTTAAGACTGACGAACAAATAGCTGCCAAAGAGTTTGTGGGAGTTGTGGCTAAAAAGCATATGTCTGCACACTTTTACTAATGAATTCTGTTTGGCATAAGCAGTACAGTCCACAAAGGTAAAAGGTAAAGGTTCCCCTTGACATTTTTAGTCCAGTCGTGTCTGACTCTAGGGGGCGGTGCTCATCCTGCTTTTCAAGCCATAGAGCCAGCGCCTGTCCGAAGACAGTTTCCATTATCACGTGGCCAGCATGACTAGGGAACGCCGTTTTACCTTCCCACCGAGATGGTACCTATTTATCTACTCGCATTTACATGCTTTTAAACTGCTAGGTTGGCGAGGAGCTGGGACAAAGCGATGGGAGCTCACTCCGTTGCGTGGATTCGATCTTACGACTGCTGGTCTTCTGACCCTGCAGCACACAAAGGCTTCTGCGGTTTAGCCCACAGTGCCACCACATCCCTACAGTTCACAAAGGCTTGTGACAAATAAAAACTGGCCGGTCTTAAAGGTGCCACAGGGATTCTTTGTCGCTCTGAGCCTAGGCCAGCTACCTCCCCGGGGGAAAAACAAATGTTTTTGCGAAAGAAGAGGGTTTTAGGGAGTGGAGCAGGAGCTGTAGCTTACAGCTGGAGACTGTGCCTTGCAGAGAGAAAGGCCAGTATTCAGTCTCCAGAGCCTACCAGCAAAGGTCCTTCTCTATAAGAGAAGCCTTATTGGCCAGAAAAAGACTAGACGGTGCCAGCTGAACAAATAAGCCAACCTGGCTCAGGGTGGTTGTTTTTTATCTGCCTGCTCATCCTGGTGGAGTTTTAGGTACAAGCTGCTTTAAGTGGGTACTTTACAGTAGGGTCTCTGTATCCACTGGGGATTGGTTCCAAACCCTTCCCCATGGAGACTGAAAAACGTGGATAGTAGCAAACACATAGCAAATGTGCTTTTAAAGTTAGATTTATGAATTCCTTCCTAGTATGAATCCTGCCATAGGTTGTCTGTGTTCCTTTGCTCCTGGATTGCTGAAAACTTGGCCTGGAACCCCAGAATGGATCTGCCAGAATTTAAACTGCTTTGGGTGATTTAGTTTCCGTGACTGCAGTTTAGTGAATTTGTTGTTTGTTGTTTAGTCGTTAAGTCATGTCTGACTCTTCATGACCCCATGGACCAGACAGAGCATGCCAGGCCCTCTTGTCTTCTACTGCCTCCCGGAGTTGGGTCAAATTCATGTTGGTTGCTTCGCAGACACTGTCCAGCCATCTCATCCTCGGTCGTCCCCCTTCTCCTCTTGCCTTCACACTTTCCTAACCTCAGGGTCTTTTCCAGGGAGTCTTCTCTTCTCATGAGGTGGCCAAAGTATTGGAGCCTCAACTTCTGGATCTGTCCTTCCAGTGATCACTCAGGGTTGATTTCCGTCAGAATGGATAGGTTTGTTCTCCTTGCACCACAATTCAAAAGCATCAATTCTTCGGCGGTTGACCTTCTTTAGGGTGCTCTTCTCTCAGCTGCCCAGAGGCATGTGAACAGGAGATGAGGATGTTTGAAGGAATTTGGGTATCTTGAGTGGGCAAAGGATGTTCGCTGGGAAGTGGCACCACCACCACTGTTGTTATTCTGAAAGTGTACGTGTAGGTGGAACCCGCTGGAGTCTTTCTGCCTTTCAGATAGATCTGGTAAAGCTCAGCAAAGTGATTCATTTGGCATATGCCTTTCTGCCCTTTTTGGTATTCATTAACGGTCAATGAGGCATAGCTTAACGACGTGCCCAGAGATGCCAATTCTCATTTACGAAGCTGTGCTAGATAGAACCAGATTCTCCCTAGTCTGGAGAGGAGATCATCCAAACTGGTACGAACTGTTGTGCCTTCATAGTGCAGATGCCTAGCTGGTTGGAGAGCTCATTGGGTGAGGTCTGTGACTGCTGAGCCAGATGTTGGGAGTTTGAACCCCCCACTGGTCTACCCAGAAGAGGAATCAGCCTCTGTGGCCTTGGGCCTACTGTGCAATCCCGTGGCACCCTCAGAAGAATGGAAGAGGAAATTCTGAGTACTCTAGGCCAGTGGTCTCCAACCTTGGGCCTCCAGATGTTCTTGGACTTCAACTCCCAGAAATCCTGGCCAGCAGAGGTGGTGAATGTTTCTGGGATTTGTAGTCCAAGAACATCTGGAGAACCCAAGGTTGGGGACCACTGCTCTAGACCAGCCATTCTCAACGGGGGGCCATGTGGCTCCGTGGGCACATTTGAAGGGGACCACAGACAAAATGTGAGAAGCTTCTGACAGTGGACCCTGGACCTAAGAAGAGCTCTTAAAAGGCTCGTGGCCAAAACAAAAGTTGGGAATGGCTTCTCTAGACCAAGAAAACCCAGACAAGAGTCATCCTAAGTCAGAATTGACTTGATGGCACATCATCATCATCAATGCAGGTGCCTGCCTGTTGGTCTCAACACAGTCTCTGTCTCTCAGAATCCAAGAGTAAATAGAGATTAGGCCATAACTAACTGACAAACTGGCCTAGCTAGATTAGAGTCATGGAGAAGTGGGGAAATTACAACACTGGGAAAACTCTTTAACACCCCCTGTGGCATTGTCCAAGATGCTAATGCTGGGCCCCTTCAGCCTTACTGCCCTTTTACCGTCTTCTCAGTTGTGCTTAATGGATGATGTTTGCCTGTAACTCTTGAGCAGGAACGTTGGCTGATTTCATTAAGCGATTCCAGGCTACGGGTGGGCCAATCTTCCTTAACTCGGAAAACATTTCGTTAACCTTCCTTGACATTACGGAGTGTTGCTGCATTTTTAATCTTTCATTGCAGCATTATGATGCTAGGCACACAGTCATTTGAGGGCAGATAATTCCTGCTAATGTAATTTTAAGATACAGTAATGTGGAGTCTGGCCTGGTCGTGTAATGCTTTCATTGAGTCTAGAAATGACACTTGGGAGGGCGGCTGGCTTTTAAAATAATGATAATAAAGTTCTCTATTCCTGTGTTGTTTACTGATTTCACTTGGTGACTAGTATCAGGTCAGATTCCAAAGCTGCTGGGAACCGAAGAGGCTCGGAAACTTGAGATGACAGCAGCTAAAGCTTCCTGAGGTTTATCGTCTTTCGCTTATATTAATTTTTTTTTAGTTGATCGAGTTAGTGTAACAGGAGAATTTATTGAAACGACCACAGAAGAGTCAAGTTCGTTAAACAAGCAGAAGGTGGCCCAATTACAAAAAAGCTAAACGGAAGTTTAAATTTGCAAGGCCCTTGTCAATCTTTCAGGGCAGTTTTGCTTTTCTTTCTTTCAATCTGTAATCTTCATATTTAACGCAGGGAGTCTATGAGAAAAAAGACAACAACCTGATACATCTGACAAAATCTGGGGAAGGTTGAGCTTCTTCCCTTGTCGCTCAAATTTTGAAGAATCCAGACATGAAGAAAAATTTCATGTTGCGTGAAATGGAGTCCAGCAAAATTATGACACAACACATCACTTAAGCGTAATGTTCTAAGAGTCCCAACAGAGTAAACTAAATTGTGCCCGTAACATTCTGAAGATACTGGTTGTGAGTGGGTTATTTGTTTTTGTTTTTATCTGTGATCAGTTTTCTTTTTAGGTGACCACCCCCTTGATTTGAGATCCTTAATCCTCTTTTTGCAGGGAGCTGCTCTTGATTTTTATCCTTTTAGCGTTGCTAAAATCAGACAAGCTCTGGGTTCCTGTCAGTTTTGGATTGCCAGGTGTAAACCAGTTATGGCAAAGAAAACTATCCTTTGGTTCATGATTTACAAAAAAAAAAAAAAGCCAAAGTTAGGCCATCGGAAGCTTATGCAGGGTGATTGATTATATGACAGCACACAGTACACAACCAAAAATGTCTGGATCTCATGGATTGATAGATGTCTTTATTTTCAGTCTCTTTCCAAATTGTCTCCAGCTGTGAAGGAACGGTAGACCCAAAGGAGAAAGAACGGAGTGAGCCGCCCCCTCTGCTAGCGACGTCTGAGCAGGAGAGAGAGATAGAAGGAGGGAAGATAAGAGAAAGGGAGGAGTTGAATGTGAAGGAAGGGAAAAGAAGGGAATCGAAGGGGAAAAAGGAGAAGATTGAAATCTGTCTAGTGGAAGAGAGGGAGAAGGGGAAGGATTAATTTTGCCCATGTGGGAGAAAGGGGAACGAAGTGGGAGGAGAGAGTTCAATATACCAAGGAGGGGAAGAAAGAAGGAAGGGGAGGAAAAGAAGGGAGAGAAGAGAGAATACGAATATGATAGAATGCACGGGTTGTTGGGAGGACTTCCCTAATTTGAAGGTAGGAGGGCTGCTACCTGACCCGGACGCGTCTAAAGATAAAGAGACATCGGCAGAAGCTCTAGAATGGATGGTTGTGGTCTTTCCATGGGGACAAAGTCCCTCAAGGAAAGTGATTCGGCCGGACCCTTCCTTCATCCACCGTCGGAGGGAGATTGGGCCAGACGCCCTTGTTGTGGGACAATAGGCACAGTTCGGAGTGCTCCGCTGAGGAAGCCCACCGTTCGGGAACGTTTTGGGCCAGCCCCTCCATGAATCCTGACCATTTCCAGACCGAGTTATCATCCTCACCATTTGGACAGTTACCCGATCTTAGTGGTTTTGAACCAATAGAAGGTGTTGTGGACTCCCCTAAGGTTAAACTAAATAAATCTGTTGACGTTCAAAAGGAGACTCCATTGTCATTTCCCGCCAGAAAGGAGGAACTGCTTCAAATCTTTAATGAACCCAATCCCAACAGTGTAGGGTTGACTTGTCGTTAAGCGGGCCTTATATGGGTGTTTTCAGCGGCCACTGCCAATTTCAGATCCTATCCTAGCCAAGAGGTTAGGGTGGGTACTGAGATTCATCATTTTACACTGACTTGCATTGGATCTCACTCACTCAGCTGGTACTTAATTTATCTTGCTTCTTAGGGAACTCTGCACAGTCTATTGAGACCTGCACAGCTCAGCATCATTTAATACCCTGTCCAAGTTTGGTTCCTTCATTGAAATAGCACCCATCTTGGCACAGAGCATTTGGCATCCTACCGGCTTATCCCCTTTACCTGGGAGAAGTATCCGTTTGCTCCAGTTTTCAGCTCAACACTACCATCAACATGCCCCCTTCGGACTGAAAGCTCATTTCTGTGCCCCATACAGGTATGGGCACCCCACTTGAGGTACCTTCTCCACTTCCACCCTCCCTGCCTTCAGCCTGGAAATGTCCCATGTGAGGAACAGCCGGCTGAAATGAATACAGGTGTATTTACAGTCACTTTTAGCGCCCCTTTTGAACATGAACGCCCTTGGATGTCTCTCCCTTGCGGTAGGAAGCAAACATTGGGAGGAAACTGGAAATAGCTGAGCTGTTTACAGCTTCAACTCCGGCTTTCTTGAGACAGAAATATAGTTTTTAGAGAAAGAGGTAGGATTTGCTTTTGCTATAGTTCAAAGAGAAGCATCCATCTGAGTGTTTTATCCTCGTTTTGCTTCATATCCGTTCCCAGGCTTCAAACTGGGAAGATTAATGGACTGCCATTCCCTGCCTCCCTCCTTCTAGCTGCTGCTTTGTTCTCTCCCTAATAAAATGTAAAATGATATAATTTGACCCTTCAGCCTCTCTCTGTTCAGCATCATTGCTCATATGTCTCCTTCTTAGGCAGACTCCCCATCCTTCAAGATGGGAGGGTGGCCTAGGTCTTTTGCTCTCTGCCATTGCTTTTGACAAGCGGAAAGTGATCCGTCCAGAGAGAGGTCATGTGTTCCTACTTGCACGTAGAACTTATGCCTGAGAAAGCACTGCTGCCATACAAATGCATCACATTCTATGTGCAGAAAGCAGAAGAGGGGCAGCCATTGACACAGGTAATACTTGAAAGCAGCAGAAATGATACTTGTCCTTTCAGTGGCTAGTATTCAACTATCCTTTGATGAAGACCCTGAGGACGAGCTGGCTCTGTGGAAAGATGCACAGTAGCGGGTGGCTTGCTTTAGATTTCTGTCCTTGAGCCAAATTGTAGTTCAAGAAATTCCCAAGTCTTCCGAACCAAGGAGACTGGGATCCGTTTCCTGATGGGGACCTAAGAGGCAAGCTGGAAGGAGAAGTCAAGATGAACAAAACAGGAGGGGGGGGAAAACTGGTTCAAAATGACTAAAAAATAAAAATGAAACCAAATGCTGCATAATTTGGGTAAGGGAAAAATCACAGGTGCCAATAAAGGTGGGAAACAGCTGGCAAGTAAACAGTAGAGAAAAAAGATAGATTATAAGAGTTCTCAAAGACCCTGAGTTATAAGCCTGCAGAAGACAAATACAATTTTTGACTGCCTCTAGAAGATCACGTCACTCACATCACATGTTAGTACATCTCTCCTGTTTTTTAGTACCTGCTGCTTTGGTCTCTTTAGATGTGATCCCAAGCTGGCATCCCCTGTTTTTGTTGGGATACCGAGCCATTCTGCCATGGTAGGCATTGTGAACCGAGAGATCAAGAGGATGCCAGGGCGGGCAAGGCGGCTCCAGAGCTCAACCGAAACAGTTGGTATTCTCAGGCATAATCACTCCACCAATTATACACCATATGTCGAAACTGCCACACAGCTAGTTACCATACGCTTTTTTCTCTCTCTCTCTATTTTGGATAAATGAAAAACAGGACAAAAAGAAATGTGCTAATCATGTTGGTCGCCTTTTCTTTTTCAGCGGGGTGCTTGTCCAGCTCGTCTGACCATTGACCCCCTATTAGAAGAGAGGCCAGATTTCTCTTTTGGGCACAGGAAATGCAAAATGAAATAAGAATAGAAATGCTGGCATGTGACAGCTGGCACATGACAGATGCATTTGGCTCCCCAAGAGTGGACGGAAGCGGCTCTAGTATCAGTGGGGCAGTAAATCGATTCCGTGTTTAAATCCGAACTTAGACATTCCAGGTGCTGACGATGTCCTAAGGTTAGGGTTCCCGGCCTTGTATGGGCTCTGTAAAGTTCAAACGAAAACCCAAAGTGGATTCACTGCCTTGCTGCCAGCGGGACCCCCATCCTTCCACTCCATGCGGGCCCTCGCTTATCACTTCTGCCTGCGCAACCTCAGAAAAAGTTATCAACTCTGAAGTACACAAGGCTGGAGATTCAACTAGTGCTCAGTGAGAGTGTGGCGACTGGCAGTAAGTAGCTGGGTCATCATGACACCATTTCACCTGAAATACACCGTGTTATATTCCGACCAGGGAGCAGACTACATTACAGCCATTTTGTTGAGAGTGTAAGCGCCATAAATCACCTCACGGAGAGTACAGGGACAATTTAAGGAATCATGCCATTAATTTCCCCATCTCCTTGTAAGTGGCTCTGATAGCAGCGTCTCAGGCTTCACCTATTCCATTCGTTCCGCCTGCCAAATCGACGCGGAGATAACATAATTTCATATTGCTTGGGTGGCTAAATGGTGCCAATTTAAACACTGTTTGTCAGGGGACGGCCTAGGTTTTTCCTGTAGCTCAAAAATGTTATTTTTTTTAGACTACAGCTCCCAGAATCCCCCAGCTGGCACACCAAGTATATGATTGTTCAAGGTTGTTTCTGGAACAATAACGCAATACCGTCTTCTAATGATGTGCTTCCTCTCTGTAACGCACAAAACAACTGCAATAAAATGTTGCAGGTTTGAGACAGGATTTGGAGAGGTTAAGTTTTGGATTGCCAACTCTCAGACTCCCACAGTCATCACAGAATACTCTACTCCGCCACCATAGACTCCCCGTGTGCTCCATTGCACAAGCCATTTCACTTTCCGAGACCTCCTTGCCTCCCTTGTGTAATGTGTTTCACGGACTTCTGTTGCGAGGCCAGTTGTGCAATGGTGCAATCCAGCTGAAGGTTGGAGCAAATTTGCACACAGAGATTTGTGCTACGGAATTGCTCCATAGATAACTGGCCTTCAAACCTCTGTTTAAAAACAAAACAAAACTCTCTTAAGCATGTTGAACTGGATAATCCTTCTTAAGCATAAATGCTCCTGCTTTGGCTATGCAGGTTTGAGAACCGGATCACTGTTGTTATTGTTTTGACTTATGTACCATGCCATAGTTTTGAAGCACTCTCTGGGTAATTTACAACATAATTATGCAAGGAATACATTCCCCCCCAGTGATCTGGGTACTCATTTTACCAACCTTGTAAGGAAGGAAGCCAAGTCAGCTTTGAGATTGCAACCTGTAGTGAGCAGAGGATTTACAGGTATTGCAATTTAACCACTGCACCACAGGGCTGGTAAAAAATCCCTGTGTAAAACTTTTTCTTCTTAAATGCTGCTAACATTATCTCTCATGCACTTGAAGACGGGGGCTGCAATTTATTGAAAGCGTACACTGCCTAAAACGTGTCAGTCTCTAAGCTGCTAAAAGGCTTCTCATGAAAAGCTCGTAGCCAGGATCCTGTTGCGGATTTATGCCAGCATAAGTGCAACTGCTTAAATCACCACAGCAAATCACACAAATTAATCATTTGCTGACTGGCAGGCAACGAGAATTGCAAGGGGATCCTTGTAATTAGCGGTAATGTGATGCCGTGCTTGGTGCCACTACACTTACACAAGCGTGCATCCAGAGTTGGATGCTGACTGGTATAATGTCACAAACGGAAAGGAGATATCTCTCATTAAGGATTCCCAGTGTGGTGTAGTGGATCGGGTGACGGACTAGGACTCTGGAGAACAGGGTTCAAATCTCCGCTGGGTCACGGAAACTCACTGAGGGAGTGGACCTGGTAAAACCTCTCCTTAAAGCCCTCTTAGGATCACTATATGTGGTGGTCCATAACGCACACACACACACAAGATTGAAATGTAATGTCATGTCAGGTAGCTATACCTTTGTCGCTGGGGTGGTGGTGGTGGGGAATGCAGTTATAAGTGTCGAGCACCATCCATGGTCTCATCCAGTGTTTTGTAGAAGGCCACCAAAGTGACCCCTAACCAGGAGATGCCCCCAAATTGAAATTCTAAACCATAAAGGTTGAAAAGCCGCAGGTACTTCTTGCTGCCCTCCATCCCTCCATGCTTGTGATTGCCCATCCAGGAAGAAAATGCTTCTTTCTGCCACCCATTCTTAACGAATTAAGAGTCCACAGGATGTGCACACTGTCTTCGGTTGCCATCTCCGGGCTCTGCATATCTCCGGTGACCTGTTCTCCCAAATTTCAGGTCCGATTTAAGCCCCCCTCGCCTCCATCACCAGTCGCTTGGTTTTGCCCCCTTGACCGGAGGGCCAATCCGGATGTGCTGCTGCATCATCATCGCCTGCCACTAAGTTGTTCAGCCCTTTTGCCCCCCCTCCCGCTTCTAATTTCCAGCTAATTAAACAACAAAGGTGACATAAACGATGCGAGGAGGCTGCTGTGCTTGATCTTCCCCGGGCAGACGTGAGCCCTCAAAGGGGTGCGCACTGACGTGCTTTGTCCCCGGCAAGATTCCCCTTTGCATATTAATTTCACGTTTCTGGGGTCACTTCCCGCTGGCGACAGGCCTGGGATGCGTCTTCCTCTGGGAATGGCACCGCGGGATGGTCTGGAGCATCCAACGAGAAGAGGACGGGGCGGTGGGGAGCGGAGATGGGCCTGAAAGCGAAAACACTGCAAGGCCATCTGAGGATAGGGGGAAAAATTGGGGGGGGGTGAGAAGGGGATTTGAGGGGAGCAGAGGCTTCCCAGCCCCTCCGCACACCTTCGTTCTTTGGCGGGAACTCCTCAGCAACTCAGAAAAGCAAAAGAAGGAAATGAAAGAAGGGTTTCAAGAAAAACAGAAGGCGATTTGGGGATGTTACGGCTCATCTCTTAGGCTTTGCTCCTCTCGTGGAATGTTTCACAGTTCCAGAGAAAAACCTTCCTGCAGAGACAGGAAACCTGTTGCCTTGTAGAAGTCACCACATCCCATCTCTCATCATCCCTGTACTGTGAGAGGTGATGGGAGTTGCAGTCCAAAAGCATCTAGAAAGGGCACTCTGCAAAACAACTTAATTTACCTGGTAGCTACGTTAGTTTTATAGATGCTGTGTGACTATGTCTGATAACTTTTCTGCAGCCCACGTAGCATCTGGCGCTCCTAATGGAGCAGCAATACCAAGTCCATCGCTATTGTTTTATTCCGTTCCAAACGACAGTGATCTATAACAATCAATAAACGTAAAAGCAGACTCCATTTTCAAGGCAGAACGGCCCTAAGCACCCTTCAAAGGATCGAGTGTTAGCAAGCTCATGCAAGAATACATATATATATATGCCCTTTGTGTGTGTTAGACTTTTAAAAAATTATTAAACATGTTCTGTTTACTTTTCCTATGAACAACTTAACACAAGATTGAGAAACGCAAGCTAAGCATTTCATCGGCCTTTCTCGCCAGTCCTCAGTTCCTCAATCAGGAAACAGGGCAAAGAGACGCTGTAAATAAATTCAAAGTAATGCGTCCTGTGGGGCAAATGATCCAAAAGGCAGACATCTTGACAGGGTCAGGAAAGAAATCCTGATCTCAGGCTCAATCATCATCATCATTGCATGCCATCAAGAACTGCTGGATAATTCAAGAGTTTTAGTTTGCCGGCTGCATAGCCAGAGGTTGGGAGCGGATTTCCTCACTGGGTCTCTCCTTGACAGGATTTGGACTGGATGGTTCTTATAGAGTCTCTTCCAACTCTGCAGTTCTAAGCTTATTACATCCATTTGGACTTATGACGACCCTTTTCAGCTTTTTCTAGGAAGATAATACTCAGAAGCAGCTGACCCTTCCCTTCCTCTCTAGGGGAAGCTCTGGGACTGCTGTGAAGCCGGCCCAAGGCCACCCAGGCTGGTTCTTCTCCCAGGAGGGACAGTGGGAGGAATCGAACTCCCAACCTCTGGCCTTGGAGCCAGAGACCCTAAACCGCCAAGCGATCCAGCCCAGTGAAAATATCGGCCCTGCTATGAAAAGGGGTGAATTCAATACTTCCCTTCTTATCTGAGGTAGAAAGTGGACTCCCCCCCCGACCATATTTGTCCCCCCAGCAACATGAGATCTGAGAAGGCTCCTGTGGACGTTATTCTTCCTCGCACAGATGGTGCGTGCACAAATATGCGCGGGGGATCTTTTTTTGGCCGGATGAAGTGGGGCTGGATGGTTGGACCTCCATCATCCTGTTGAGTCAGTGCGAGCTGCCATCTGCCCCCTGGAAGAATCATCCTCCCACAGATTCTGTGGTGGCACCAAGGTGTGGGCAGTGGCTAGGAAGGGGCCATCTCATGGGAAACGTCTCCTCTGAGTGCCGAGCCCCTCACGCCATCTTGTCAGAGAGAGAAAAAACATGTGCCTCCAGCCAGCAGAAGGATTTGCCGCCATGTTTCTCTCAGCAATTTTCTTTCTTTTTTTTAACCAGCAGAACAAAAGATTTACTGACCAAAATAATTTCCCTCAAGTCTGAAAACTAGGGGCTTGTGAGAGCATCTGAGTTCACTCCTGGGGGATTGTTCTGGAGAAAGAAAGATATGTATCTGAGGGGAATTTATACAAAACCAGGCTATGATGTCAGTAGAATTAGATTATCTCACCCCAAGAATGATCCCCCCAGATTATAACATCCGGTTGCAGCACGTTTGACCCATGGCAGACCCATAAATATTTGAGGGAAGTCTTTACCTAAATGATGGCCAGATGAAGGGGAAGCAACCAGACTACACATAGGGATTTTTATTTATTTATTTTTACAAAAATAGCATTTCCTGACAAGTTACAACTTCCAAGGAGCTGGCTGGATAGCTCAGTGGTTTAGATCATTGGTTCTTAACCTTGGGTTACTCAGGAGTTTTGGACTGCAACTCCCAGAAGCCTTCACCACCAAC